>NC_087208.1:379810-394810 GCF_015104395.2 Macrobrachium nipponense | reverse complement strand
CTCTCTCTGAGCATGTTACTTTTTCGGAATGTCACTTTCAGAACACACCCTGGGTCGTGGGAAAACAACCAGAAGCCAAGGATTAGCCAAGAAGGTGCAGCCCCTAGATAGCTTGACCTGGTGGGTCTTGATCTGACCACAAGGCCTGCAAGATCACGTGTGTGTGTGCGCGCGCATGACATAGAAAATGGGATGAAAATTAGAGTGAGAGACGTGGCAGACCACTGAAACAAACAAACAATTTTGGAACAAAGGGGGTAACTCCTCTCCCACCCCCTTTCCATCTGCCTATGTCCAGGCGCCACCATTGTTGAGTACCACGTGGTCAAATCATAAGAATAATTTTACTGTGTGCCCTACCTCACCTAGGACTCCATCCAAACCTACTTCCGACACCAAGCCATCCCAACGACCAGGTAATGTGTTCTGTATAGATTTTCTTAATCAGTCACGTGAATTTCATAATTATTTGCTAAACCTTCGACTCTGTTTGAAAGAGCCATTGTTCATATCAGCCTCACTTTTGCCAGTGCAGACTAACGTTTAATAAGTGATTTTATTGTGTGGAAGATCTATGTAAGGGAATCATTGGCGCCTTCTGTGCACTGCCTTGACCTTGCTTGATATTGCTGCGCCTTGCCTGGCCTTAATTCGTACTCCTCTCCGTTACAGAGAGACCTTTAGCTGTGGAATTCTCTCGCCTTGGTTGATGCTGCCTTCCCCATGTCCTGGTACTTTGATTATTACCCAGGATCTGCTACGTCTTAGTATTCAGTTTTATCTTCTGATCGTGTTAATGTTAATACATGTAATTTTAAAGTTATCCTTAACTTGTTTATCTACAATTCCTTGAAGTAAAAGCCTTCAGCTCATGTAACAAATCCGTTTCTTGTTTATTATTATTTTTTTTCTTTACAATTTCTTGCTCTTATAGCAGTCAGATCCCAAAATTTCATATGGTAAGTAAGGAATTGTGTTGTCTAAACCCAGAAATTAGCATCATCCCAGAGCAACATCGTAAAAATGGTAACCGATTGCCTTAGATCGAATCTAGAGAAAAATCCCCAAGCACAATCAAGGAAATTCCACATTGTAGCTACAGAGGTATATTTTAGTTTATTTAGAAAAGGAAAGCAAATTCGTGACTGGAAATATTTTTAGGGGAAACAATAGGCCATGTGCATACTTCGAAAATAGTTGCGCTGTGAAGAGAGCATTGATATTCGGCACAATAGCTTTATTCGTCAATGCATGTTAGCCTGTATGTTTTAATGTTAGGATAGCTAGGAAAGTGAAGTGCAAAGAATCTAACTTTGGGGAAATACTGATAAATTTCCTCGCGCCACGTGTCTCGGAATATTGAGTTCTGCCCTCAAATAGCTACCCAATAAACCTGCGCTCGCTTTTTTTTCATTAACAATATATTTTCATTAAAAGAAACAAAACTGCTGCGAACCATAGATAGCATTATTAAATCTTTTACTATTAGCATTCATCAACTCACTAACTTTGTCTTTCACTGAGCTTGTTTATTTTATAAGCATCTGTTAATTAATTCACCTTACTCGTTTATTCGTTTATATATTTTTTCCTTTCTCGTATCCCAATTCAAGCATAAAATTATTCCCTTTTAAATCCTTCATGCGCCGTACACAAGGAATCTACGTATAACCAATACCTATAACGCCCCTGGCTCACACAAGCATATGACCCAGCGAAACACACCTTCCTAGACCGTGCATGCATGATAGAACTTCATAGGAAGTACGCACACTCAGCCGTCTTTCGGACGTAACCTTTTCGCTATTACATAAGCAAGCAATATTTGCTATTATATAACCATAAATGATATCTGCAGTTATATAAGCCTTATATAAAGGTATACTGCTAAGGTTGTATATTAACTCCACGTCTTCATGCCCATACGTAAACAACGCCCAGCGTCTCTCACTTTTCTTCATTATTTCTTTTTTACTTCTCAAGGTTTACACAAGGTACATCTTTTCAAAGTGCTGCGCCAATCCATGAGTTCCCAAACCTAACCGTATCAGGACTCACCAAAATTCCTTCCCCAAAAAAGGGAAACCAAGAAACCAACTTCAAACCTTATTAAAACATTCGCGCTATAGCTGGCATTGTCCGTGCGCGAATTAAGCCACCATTTACTCTCGGGAACGGCCATAAAGCTCCCCAAACCAAATTTCAGAGAAATCTTTCTTTTATTATCATTTCCCCCCACCCCTCTCTCTCTCTCTCTATCTTTACATTTCCAGTATCGTTCCTAACAGGAACACTGTCCCTGAACCTCCCCCATTTGAAGAGTGAGTTTATTACCATTCTTTGAACATTTTTTTTAACACTCGATTCATACCCCCAGGCTTAACCAAGAGTGCCACTAACTGTTCCAACCAAACAACCTTACAACCAACCAATGAACCTCCCCCCCAACACTTTTTTTTTTCCTTTCTCTCTCTCTCTCTCTCTCTCTCTCTCTCTCTCTCTCTCTCTCTCTCTCCTGGCCTTGTCCTAAACCCACCCTTCTATTAGCACCATGCAAGCCGAGGACTACAAAGCATTTACAGGGATTGGGAAGGGGGTGGGATTGACAGAGTAACCCTTATTCGACTGGGTCCAGGAAATGGTAGCTGCTACAAAGAGAGAGAGGAAGAACAAGAAAGCAGCAAGAAAGATTAGATAGACTTGCAAGGGAAGAACAAGAAAGGCAGGATAAGAGGGAGGAACAAGACAGGCTATAAAAGGAGCAAGAAAGACAGGATAGAATTGAACGGGAAGAAAAGCATAGGGCCACTGAACTCCAGTTGGCTCTAGTTGGTGCTGGCAGTCCCACTCAGGCCCCCGGCACACCTACACTCGCCCAGGCTAATACCTTTATGGCCAAGTGGTCCGAAACCGAACACGAGGTGTGGCTCAGGTTCGGTGTATATATTTGAATTTTACAGATAAACTATGATATCATGGTCATCAAAGTCATTAACAATATTCTCTGTCTCTCTCTCTGCATGAGAGAGAGAGAGAGAGAGAGAGAGAGAGAGAGAGAGAGAGAGAGAGAGAGAGAGAGAGAGAGAGAGAGAGAGAGAGAGAGAGAGAGAGAGAGAGCTATTTGATCTTGACCTCTAAAGGCACTCTACTAGCCTGTTTAGGTAGCACCGAAAAAGCTGCTATTCAGAAAATAGAGAAGAATCTCTACAAGTGTAACGCTGTTCAAGTAGCCGTTAAGGCACTGTCACACTAGCAAAATTTCCGTCGACTTTTTCTGAGTTTGTCGTCGACTTTCCAAAGAAGTCGACGTCATTCCGTACTATGGTTGTCACACACGTTCTTCTTCATACCGTGGTTGTTGTCGTCAAAACGTAAACTAACCATCTGAGCTGTGACTTCCCGGAATGATAAAACAACTATGCTTTATAACACAAAGCAATTAGTGGGTCGTGCTTGCATGTGTTTAATGATGCTGCGTAGAATTTAAATAAAAAAAAGTCTTTGGGTTCGGTCCTGGTTAAAAAGATGTGAAAAGTTTTGTTTAAAAAAATAAGCTAGGCCTAGCCTAGATAGGCTATTCGTAACCTTTTTACACAACCACAGTCATTCTGTATTATAAATTAAGCTAGAGAAACACTGCAAAAGATTTAAAGATTTTTGTTTATATTATTTGCTAATGCAAAAAAAAAAAAAAAAAAAAAAAAAAAAAAAAAAAAAAAAAAAAAAAAAAAAAAAAAAAAAAACAACAACAACAACAACAACAACAACAACAACAACAACAACAACAACAACAACAACAATGAGAGCAGACCTAGGCTATTATAACAATCTGATATTCACGATATAGCATGCTTATCTGTATAAAGATCAGCAAGTTCAGGAAAGTTTTCCCTGAGTCACATGGTGATCTCTTGGTAATTTTTTCATTTAAGACCCTTTTTCATAAAACTAAGATGCTTTTGGTCCCATAAGCATAATCTATCCCCCATATCTTCGACCAAAAACTGTTCTGGCAATCTTGTCCACTGTACCAAGAACTCCATCTTGCATCTGATGACTTGAAATGCGCTCTCCGAGATATAAACAAACAATAAAGTCGACGGTAGCGATGGGTTGAATTCGATCGGTACCGTTTTCAAAATTCGTGACGACGACACCAGAAAGTCGTCGTCAAAACATAAAAAGTCGACGTCAAAATCAAAAGTCAACGGAAATTTCGCTAGTGTGACAGCGCCTTTACTTTTAATAAAGTATGCTTGAGAAAGGGTCTGCTTCCTATGTACACTAATATATTAGTTCAATCTCATATAGTATTATTTGGCGTTTTCCAGTAGATGTGTGTAGAATATATATCATAGAGAATCTATCAAATATATTATAAAATACTTCTCATCTTTAAAATTTGGGTAGTTATACTGTACTTGTGTCAATGTATAATAAGTTGCTCTTATATTAAAACATTGCATCAGGATAAACTCCTTTATAAACAAGATCATAGCAATTATTGAAATTTTAGTTGGGAAAAACTCTCTACCGCAAGTGCATATATAATGTTCTAAGGAGTCCACAATCATGAAAAATAAAAAATGTTGTGAGTCAGTTTAAAATTTTTAAACTTTACAAAATGCTTTCGAACCCTTCCCCAGGTTCATCTTCAGTCCAAATGAACAATGAGTTACACCATGTACTGAGGTGAATTTAAAAATAAACAAAGTCGTTGAAGATTGTTGACACTGGTCGTTAGCTGATTAAGAAAGAGGGCAGTTAACTCCAACTATTCTTCTGGCTGCAATTCTGTTGGATCTCCCCAATGGTTGTTGCAACGTTGCAAGAAGTCCTTCATCCGAGGTCTTCGATTGGGCACTGTAACCAGACTCCCTAGGGGCAGCGGTTACCTAGACAGGGAGAGGCAAGGCGGAAGCTAACAACCGGTGTCAAAATCTTCAACGACTCTTGTTTGCTTATTTTTAAATTCACCTCAGTACATGGTGTAACTAATTGTTCATTTGGACTGAAGATGAACCAAGGGAAGGGCAAATTGAAAGCTTTTTGTAATTTTAAAAATGATACACGGACTTGCAACATTTTTTATCATTGTGGACCCCTTAGCAAATTATTGAAATCCTGTACTTAACCATTTAAATCCTTATTCATATTCAAACCTTTTCAAGCTTCGGAAAAAAATACTGTCTGAAGATGTGGTGTGGGTGGGGGAGATTTTTTTGTAATGAGGCCAATACCCTAATCGACATTTTATTGCATTAGTTGTTATACCAGACAGTAAACATGATAGAAATCTTTATTTAAAAAAATACTAATTCTACAAGAACTATTGAGGGGAAAAAAAAAACAACAACAACTTACCAACCAACCATAGCCAGACTCTTCTCCAGGTTCAACACTAGGGAGGAAATGGCCTTCATATGGACCAAAGAGCAGATGTGCTGGAAGGCTTTCATTTGTCCAAACACCCAATCCGGCACCCTTCACCTTTGACTGGCAAATAGCCAAAGGCCAGGGTACTGTCTGCCGAGCTCGATCCTTCACTGAACCATCTCTAGGCACCTGTATTAAAATGGAAAAAAATAAATTTGGTTAAGAGATAAAATTTTCTTCCAAGGAGCATAATAAAAATCTGGAGTCCAGTTCTCTAATGATTTAATGCATGTATAACTGTGACCAGCAATTCGGTGTACTTTTCCATCTTATAGTATATTGCGCAAGAGGAAACAAATTGTGATGAACTTGTAGCGTAACTTACATACAACCAAATTTGAAAAAATATAAACAATTCAAGAATGAGCAATGTGCTGTAAAAAAGGAATTAAGCATTTCAAGAATAAGTGCTCCATTCAAATTATAAAAAGAAAGTTTTGATAAGGATAGAATAAAAAATTCGTACTTCAGGAAATTGGGAGATTTCAAAGAATACTGTTACTGGAATTTTTCAGGCATATCCCCATAAACGAAAAATGAAAACCTTTCAACATTAGAAAAGTTATGGAATATCTAAATGCACTTTTCAAAGTAGACCATCTTATTTTAATATTAACTTCAAAATTCCACTGAAATCATATACAATGTTCTCCATGAATCTTGGTAAGATGTACCTACCATCACCATCAAAGTCTCAGAGTTTGAATCAATTCCGTAACCCCAAGCCTGGGGAATGCAATTAAAAATCAACAATATTATAAAATGGCTGGTGCTTGCTTGTCATTGAGAAGTTGCACTAAATTTAGTGCAACTAGCATGGAGTCAGCAAAGAACCTTAGGAGCACACACTTATACTTCCAAAGACTATTACAACACTTGTGTTATCCCTGATTAAGTCATACTCATGCTTCCAAGGAATTTATGACTACTAAGATCATTGATGCTGATATTTAAAAACCTACATATCAATATACATATTTTCAATTTAAAACCATTTACAGCTCATTATGCAAACAAGTCAACTGCCTCGGAGAGATTTCAATTCCTCAGATCCAAAGACTGGGGCATTTAGCCAGCAAATGAATCTCAGTCAAAGGAACCTGCCAAGCTTTGCAAATAGGCTGATGATCATTATTCATCAAATTTTATGGGTAAAGCAAGTATACCCTATGCATTATTGGCATATAACACCTACAAATATTTCCAAGGCAGTGTAACATGTAATTTCTTTCATTTTGTTTCAATGTATGCAGTTACAACTGTTTTGCCAGGTGTTACTGAAACTTTAATGGAGAGGATCTTTAAACAAAATATTTCTCTTGCGAAGTAGCTCAGCAGCTGCCTGTTTTGTTATTCTATCAGCCTTTTCACTGCCACAGACTCCAAAAAGTGCTAGGACCCAGCAAAATGTTATTTTTAGTTACTAGAGGGATCCACTGTAAAATTTTTAGAAACAAAGGTTTGACAGAGTTAAAAACATCATGTGTTTGAAGAACAATACAGTCAAACCCCCTATTTGTAGATTTTCTTATGGACTGTATAGTAAACCCATTATTTATGGAAAATTCGCCTCTTCACGGTACTTTTCACGAAGAAATGTTCACAAATTACTATATTTTCATATTTTTGTGACTAAATGCCCTTTTTGTGATAAAACTATTAAAATACTCAGGTGCAATAATTTTTTGAGGGGTTTTGAGTATTTAAGGATTTTAGCCATTAGCAATGAAGGAGTGGTGGTACCCACCCCACATGAATACAGGGGTCTATTGTACTGGAGTCAATAAAGCTGGTGAAATTACCCTCATCCATAGTTGCTATTTTATCAATAACTGTTAAGTTATCATTCAACTCTCCCATAAAAACTGAGGCTTCTTGAGGAAGCACACCCCTACAATAAAATTAAGTTGCTATAAACTCTTCCCCACACCCTTACAATAAAATAAGTTACTATAAACTCTAGTCTATTGCCAGACTTAGACTTGGAGTCATCACAATGTGATTCAGCCTTCCTTACATTATATCTAAAATCTTTCAAGTATCAACAAAAATCTACCTCGGACAAATTCCATGAAGAGTTACTTATATCTTGAAAGGAAGGCCTTCATTACTAAGTAAACTGAGATTCCTCAACAACTGGTTCACCATAAATCCATACAGCCGGGGAGAGTTAGTGTATGCCTCTCAATATCTAAAATGCTTCTCATATTAGCATGAAGATCTAGGGGATCTCCCCAGCATCAGCCAGGAAACTGGTATTGGCAATCCTGACCTCCAGCATGTTGTATAATATAGGATATTCAACTGGTTAGGGGTACCTTGCAAATATCTCTTTCATAAAATAAGTGATTTGTAAGATTTCCAGTGGTTTATGGTCTGCACCCCATTAAGAGAAAAGCCAAAACTTTAATACGTTGTTTAATAGTATTTTAACTAGTACTATTCAAAACTGTCAAAGGGTTGGTCCACGTCATTCTCTGATCAAATATTAAATCCCAGGAAACGACTTTCCTGTTCACAATAAATCCATTGACCTCTAATATAAACATCAGGGTCTGGATGCACTACTTTTCTACTGCACAAAAAAAGGGGAAGGGAGGGATAGAGAGAAGAAATGGACCAACAGTTGAGTGAAATACCCGCAAAAGAGAGAATAATTATTGGCATGTAGGAAGAACCAGAGAAGGTACTGAGAGGGTGCATGGTGGCTGAGGAGTTGGAGAGAGAAATGATGAGGGAGTCAGAGTTGTGGACAGCTGTGTCATTTGATTTAGTTATTGTCAACACTTGGTTTGAAAAGAAAGAAAATCAGTACATTACATACACAAGTGGAGCAAGAGAAAGTCAAACTGACTCATGCAGAAAATCACATCTCAGGTGAGAAATTGTCTAGTTTTAAACGGTGTGTACGTGTGGCAGCACAGAAAAGGGTAGTGGTAATGGACTTTGAAATAAAGAGCTCAGTAAAAAGTAGGCATGCATGTGTCCCACCAAAAATCCAGTGGTGGAAACTGAACAAAGAGGAGGAAGCAATGTAGGAATTTAAGGAGAGTGTTGAAGGATAAAAGTTAAGTATATCTTAGTTTAACCAGACCACTAAACTGATTAACAGCTCTCCTATGGCTGGCCAGAAGGATTAGATTTTTTTATGAGGCTAGGAACCAACTGGTTACTTAGCAACAGGAGCTACAGCTTATTGTGGGATCCAAACCACATTATATCGAGAAATGAATTTCTAATCACCAGAAAGAAATTTTTCTGGTTTCACATCGGCAGCAGCGGGGAGCGAACTCGGGTTACCAACCCACTCATCCATGTAGAGCTCCGTGTTGAAGAAAGTTAGATTGTTATAGGAAGTGTACAAATGGTGGAGTCACAAAAGTAAGGTGTTAATGCGAGTGGCTGGAGAGGCGTAGGAAACATCTGCAAAAACCTCCTAGCAATAACGAAACCTGGTAGTGGAATGATGAAGTGAAAGAGATGGTGAAAGCCAAAAAAGATCTGGGAAAAGTATGGACTGCAAGAGAATACGGAGAGGTACAAAAGACATAAGAAACAAAGAAGGCAGTTGCACAAGAAAAGGAAAGAGCATTAGATGACTTGTACAACAAACTGGAAACACCTGAGGGGGAGAAAAAATTCAGAGAATTGCAAAGTCAAGAGACAAAAAAACACCAAAGACTGCTCCCATATAACACAGGTTAAGGATGAGAAATGTGTGGTTCTATTAAACGAGGATAAGACAAAGAAAAAGTGGAAAGAATGTTATGAACAACTAAATGAAAAAGATTCCAGAAAATTCATTGAAGATGAATACCAGAACCTTGGTATGACATACTATTAGCAGGAATGATGTAAAGAAGGTTCTAAGGAAGATGAAAAATGGTGAAGTAATAAAACAAGATGGAATTCCTGTGAAGTGGGGAAAAGTGGACGATATGGAGGAGTAAGATGGTAGTTTAAATTTTACATCTTTGAGGGTTGCTAGAGTGAGCAAAATTGGTGGAAGGATAAATGGGAGTGGTTTGATGATGGGTGTAAGCATGTGAGCATTATCTGTTGTAGCGATCACCGAGGATATCAGTGGCGAGCATCCGTTACGAGAGTCGTGCAGTAAGTTGAAAAAGAAGTTCAGTCAGGTTCGGAAGTAGCCAGTGTTATTTGGTGTGATTTGATTGATTTTGATATTGTAAAGTGTTGTGCGTGTGTCTGTCTGGTTGTGGTGAAGTTAAAGAGGTTGGTTGTGCATTTTGGTGTCTGAGTTGGCGGTTGGGGAAAGTGTTGGTGTTGGCAGTTTGTCGTGCTAGAGTCAAGTTGTTGTATGGTTGTCGTGTTGTTTCAAGCTGTTAGTGTTGGTCTGTGCAGTGATTTGTCGGATTGTCCAAGTTGTATGGTTGTAGTTCTCGGTTGGTTGTTTTGTGTTGTGATTCTTGGCGGTGGTTGAGTCTCGACAAGCCTAGCCTATATCCAGCGGACAGCACAGCGCCTAACCCTTAGTGTCTGGAGTCTGAGGCGAGTACATATGTTTGTGTTTTGTGTGTTCTGTATTTTGGTAAGCCAATTGTCCTCTGTGTAAAAAGTAACGTGAAGAGGAAAGTGTGGAAGAGGGAAAGTTCAATAGTCGATACAACTAAAGTAAATGTGGGGAGATTTGCTTAGCTGTGATTTCGCCACAGTAATTTTTGGTGCCTGAACAAGAACTGCTAGTGTGGCAATTGCCGGACGATTGGTCTAGGCTAGTGTGTATGAGTGGTGAGAAAAAATTTAGGATGGAAGGATTGAGTGAGGTAGAGCGGTTAAAGGAGGAGCTGAGGTTGGCGAGGGAAGTTGGGAAAGCAATGGAAGTGGAGAATGAAAGGCTGAGGCTTAAGTGTGAGAAGTATAAGAGGAAGTTAGAGGAATGATGAGGAGTGCAGAAGAGGGAATGAAAAAGGCAGTGAAAGAGACTGAGCAGCGGATGGTTGAGAAGATGAATGAAAAGTTGGGATCGATGATGAGTAATGTGCAGGAGATGAAAAAAATTATGAAAGGGTTTTTTTTTTGGAGAGGAAGCTGTTGGAGATAGCCCTACTGGGTCTTGTGACGGGCCAGGATTTGTGAAGAAAGTGGAAGAACGAATGAATGTGATTTGGTTGTGATAAAAAGAAAGGGAAAGAAGGGGAAGACACAGGATAAGGATAAACCTGAGGACAAGAATAAGAAGGGGGCTGAGGAAAAGAAAAAGACTAAGGGAAAGAAGGCTAGTAAGAATGACAGACAGGATGAAACTAGGACTGAATACGTTGGGCTGAGAGTGATTTAGAAATCGTGAGTGGAAACAGGTAGGTAGGAAGAAGGGTAAGATAAGCACATTCACGAGCATGGATTAGTATGTCAGTTGATTCGTTGTATTCGGACAAGGTTAAGAGGGATCAGAATGGTAGTAGCAAAAGAGAGTGAGAGTGAGCAGAAAGTACAAAAGTTTGTGTATATGAGAGAGGTATCCCAATGTGAGAAGTAAGAGGAATATGGTAGTACGGATATAAGGAACTTTTTTTAAGGAATATGAGTGTTGTGTGGCTAAGTATAGGGATAACAAGAGAGTTTGGGCAAGGGAGTTAGGTAGATTTGACGGGATTTTTGTGGAGTATGTATGGGAAAATGATGTGGAGGGAATGTGGCGTATGAGTGTGAGTAAGGATTGTGGAAGAGGCAAAGAGGATAAAGAGTAGCTTTAGATAAAGGAGAAAACATGATTTTGAAGAGCCAAGAATGAATGTTGATGAGTCGTTATCAATGTATGTGTGCAGGTTGGAAACATTAGCTAGAAAATAGTTTGGGGACAAAGGGATAAATGAGTGTAAGGAGTTAGTGAGGAAGTTGTTAGCGACTATATCTGAGTGTGTGTATGAGTATAAATCCGAAATGTAAGGAGAAAATGAAGGATGGATGGATGGATGTATGAGTTTTAGGGCAAAAGCCCAGGCACTGGGGCCAAAGAAGCCATTCAGCGCCGCAATGTTAAGTAAATAAATTACATTATAAATGAGTTAATATGTGTATAAGAAAATGGTTCATATATAAATTACCATATGAGAAATGAATGAATTAATGAAGAAATGAATGAAGAAAATGCTTAATAAATTAATACATATACAGTGGGCCCCCGGTATTCGCGTCGTCCGGATTCGTGGATTTTTCTCTGGCCCTTATCTACCCATTATCTGCGGTGAATTCGCCTATTCGCGGGATTTTCCGACGATAAATAATCACTAATTAGTGTATTTTGATGTTATTTTCATGCCTAAATACATTTTTATGATATAAAAATTATTTACTAAATTTAAAATATTAACCCTCTTACGCCGAAGCCCTAAAAACCATAACGTCTCCCGTATGCCAAAGCGGGTTTGGAGCGAGTGCGGAAGCGGAAAAAATATTTTTTTCAAAAAATCACAGCGCGCTTAGTTTTCAAGATCAAGAGTTCATTTTTGGCTCCTTATTTTGACATTGCCTGAAGTTTAGTATGCAACCATCAGAAATGGAAAAAAATATCATTATCATATATAAATAATGTGATATATGGTAGCGACAAGAAAAAATTCATACATAATTGTATTCAAATCAAGCTGTGCGAAAAACGGTTAAAGGTAACGAGTTACTTTTTTATCGTTGTATTGTACACTAAATTGCGATCATTTTGATATATAGCACATTGTAAAATGATCAAAGCAACACAGAACAAATATTATCACAAAATGATGCATGAATTCGTAACGCGCGGACGTAAAAAAATGTTTTTTTCAAAAATTCACCATAAATCTAAATATTGTTCTAGAGACTTCCAATTTGTTTCAAAATGAAGACAAATGATTGAATATTACGATACTGTAAGAGTTTTAGCTTAGAATTGCAGTTTTCGACCATTTCGGACGAGTTAAATTTGACTGAATGTTGAAATTTTTATATATATTTTTTTATATGCAAATATTGCAAAAATGAGAAAAGCTACAACCTTCAAATATTTTTGTTTGTATTCTTCATGAATTTGCGCACATTTTCATATATAAAACTCTATAAAACGCCTAATATGAAAAGGAGCAAATATTAGGAGAATGCGACGTACACATTTCGGAGATTTGTGGCCGCGAATCGGCATGTGGAGGGATAGAAAGTTTTTTTTTTTAAATTCACCATAAATCTAAATATTGTGCTAGACACTTCAAATTTGTTTCAAAATGAAGATAAATGACTGTATATTACTAAATTGTAAGAGTTTTAGCTTACAATTGCGTTTTTCAACTATTTCGGTAGAGTCAAAGTTGACTGAACGTGGTTTTTTTTCTATTTATCGTGATTTATATGCAAATATTTCGAAAAGAACAAAAAAAAAAAAAAAAAAAAAAAAAAAAAAAAAAAAAAAAAACCCCCCCCTCCCCCTCCAAGAAAAAAAAAAAAAAAAAAAAATAAAAAAAAAAAAAAAAAAAAAAAAAAAAAAAAAAAAAAAAAAAAAAAAAAAAAAAAAAAAAAAAAAAAAAAAAAAAAAAAAAAAAAAAGAAAAAAAAAAATACAGGAAAAAAAAAAAAAAAAAAAAAAAAAAAAAAAAAAAAAAAAAAAAAAAAGAATAAAAAAAAAAAAAAAAAAAAAACAAAAAAAAAAAACGAGAAGGAAAGAAAAAAGAAAAAAAAAAAGAAGACGAGGTAGGGGAAAAAAAGAATGAAAGTTAGCGGTGACGAAAAAAAAGAGAAGACAAAAAAAAGTGAAAAAAAAAAAAAAAAAAAAAGAAAAAAAAAAAAAAAAAAAAAAAAAAAAAAAAAAAAAAAAAAAAAAAAAAAAAAAAAAAAAAAAAAAAAAAAAAAAATAAAAAAAAAAAAAAAAAAAAAAAAAAAAAAAAAAAAAAAAAAAAAAATAAAAGTAAAAAAAAAAAAACAAAAGGCAAAAAAAAAAAGAAAAAAACGCGAGAAAAGTGAAAAAAAAAAAAAAAAAAAAAAAAAAAAAAAAAAAAAACAAAAAAAAAAAAAAAAAAAAAAAAAAAAAAAAAAAAAAAAAAAAAAAAAAAAAAAAAAGAAAAAAAAAAAAAAAAAAAAAAAAAAAAAAAAAAAAAAAAAAAAAAAACAAAAAAAAAAAAAAAATAAAAAGAAGAAAGCTACAACCTTCAATCATTTTTTGTTTTATTCTAAATGAAATTGCGCACATTTTCATATATAAAACTTTATGTAACGGCTAATTTTAAATGGTGTAAACATTTCGACAATCGCAAGAAAAAATTTCTGATTTTTTCGGAAGAGTTACCGTGCGGACGTAAGGAAAAAAATTTTTTTTTTTTTCATAAATTCACCATAAATCGAAATATTGTGATAGAGACTTCCAATTCGTTGCAAAATTAAGGTAAATGATTGAATATTACTAGAATATAAGTGTTTTAGCTTACAATTCCGTTTTTCGACCATTTCGGTAGAGTCAATGTTGACCGAAGGTTGAAGTTTTTGCACTTATCGTTATTTATATGAAAATATTTCAAAACTGATAAAAGCTACAACCATGGCTTGTTTTTAGTTGTTTTGTGCACGAAATTGCGCACATTTGCATATATAAAACTTTACGTAACGACAAATTTAAAATGGTGCAAACATTAGGACAATCGCACGAAAAAAATTTATCGGAAGAGTTACCGTGAGGACATAAGGAAAAAGTTTTTTCATAAATTCACCATAAATCAAAATATTGTGCTAGAGACATCCAATTTGTTGCAATATGAAGGCAAATGATTGAATATTACTAGAGTATAAGATTTTTAGCTTACAATTTGCGTTTTTCGACCATTTCGGTAGAGTCAAAGTTGACCGAAGATTGAAATTTTGGCACTTATCGTTATTTATATGAAAATATTTCAAAACTGATAAAAGCTACAATCATGAGTATTTTTTATTGTATTCTACATGAAATTGCGCAAATTTTCATATATAATACTTCATGTAACGGATAATTTAAAACGGTGCAAAAATTATGACAAAGTGACAAAATAATTTTTGAGATGTGTCACTAATACTTTTTCGTGCGATAAGAAAGAAATTCGCGCTTGCGCGCCTGCGTAACGATTGTAAACAAAACAACGCCTTGATCCGTGAACTCCCAGCATCCCCCAAGGCGCGTGATTCAAAAGTTTTCGGCTGGTAGGCCTAAAAGTATTTTTCCGCGAATTTAAAAAAAAAACTTTTTTGAGTCGACGTATAATACGTCCAATCGGCATACGGGAGACATTTTGACTCGATGTTTAATACGTCCAATCGGCGTAGGAGGGTTAATATTGATCAATACTGTATTAGTAACTTTAACCCTTTGATTACGCCTGGGATGAGATCTCACAGGTCCCCAGAACCCGGAGGTTTTCTGACGGGAGTCACCTGTAGTATGCTACCAGACGCACGAAAACGTAAACAATCATTGTAACAGCTCGTTTCTTTGTTGTTTTCCTACAAATTAACCTGTTTTAGTTTTATGATAACATTTTGATAGTAGTCATCCGTAATATATATAATATGTAATTATGTAACCATCACAAATAGATATAAACATATCATATGT
>NC_087208.1:355967-379310 GCF_015104395.2 Macrobrachium nipponense | reverse complement strand
ATTTTGCAGGGCTGGACCACGGATTCCAGGGGCGTCTAGTTTTGCGGATAGGACTCTCAGCATTCTGTCCGGTTTGCCCATAATGTGATTAGGGTGGGGATGATTGTATTCTGGTAATACTCTTAGTCCTATAAAGCGGATTTGTCTTACACTTGGGCCACTCTAATCATGTTGTGCCATCCCCTATGGGGTAGGGTAGGGACGCGGACATTTGGGAGTCGGTTCTCACTTGTGCCATTAGTGGAAGAATAAAATCCATGAAAGGCTGATGATATCTTTTTAATTTTTAAGGTTTTCAGGTTTATTTATTTTTTTTTAAAACTTAAATCTCTATGGAAATAAAAACTAAAGATTCCAGTACCCCTGGAAGTGAGGTCTACGGAAGAATTATCCGATAAAAGGGATCAATCTCCTTCTGATCTACTCGGACTAGGAGAAGTTTCAGAAGACGAGGCTCCAACGAGGGAAGGACTGTCGAATCATAAGATTCTTACAGCACCAGGATCTCCAGCTTCCTTGTGTTGGGAGATAGAGATTAACCAAGAGTCTCCTCTTTGAGATTTGCCACAGGATCTGTTTTTTTTTCCTGATAGGGGCGCAAGATGTCGCACAGGCGGCCGTCGCCCGTGTCAGGATGTGGCTGAGATTGTGGGAAGTTTCTCGCAAGAACAAACTTCTCATGACAGAGACTCTAGTGGTCGCATAAGCGACTTCGTCTCTGTCAGGATGGTTTGTTTGGAGAGACGTTTTTTGCAGGATCAGCCTTCACCTGCCAGGTACTCAAGATGTCGCACATGCGATCGTAACCCTTGTCAGGATGGAGCTGGTACTGCTTAAAACCTTTCACCTTGTGAAGAGAGGCGCTCTCCTCAGGTGACTCACTCTTCTCCCAACATTATGGGACAAGAGATGAAAAAATATCAGCTAGGAAGTCAATGAGGGTGCAGGTCTTTCAGATTACAAGACCTTAGCAGCCCTTTTATTGCAAGAATTCGCCGAGTCTCTTGAGTCCTGCCTCCCCTCCTTCTCCTAGTTCATTACTATTAAGAGGATTTTAAATCATCCTCTTCTATAAATATATGCAGCAAACTGGTTTCAGAATGAGAGCTTTGCAATTGTTTGGAATTGGACAAGACTTGTAGGAGCTCTCATTATTCGGTTAGAGGCTCTTTCAAGTAATACAGGCGTAGATTACGGCCTTATGTACAAGATAGAGGAAAATTGAGTGATTCTCTTCGATCCGTGCTTCTCATTAGGATCTCCTTCGTCTAACACTAATTCGTTTTATTGACGAAAAGAACGAAGATAGAAAATTTTTGCATTCTCTCTCGGCCTCGGCGAGGAAAGATTGTAGTAGAGAATTTACCTTAATACTACAGTATGGTCAAGTCATATGCATATACCGAAGTTTAACTCTATGGCTGACAACTGAATTCCTAGTATCCTTACAAAGGTTTCCTAGATTAATGCTGTTTACCACAATATAACAATTATAGAGGATTCTAATACGGCAGAGCACGATATTATAATATGCTCTCATGCTTTCGAGAAGAGAAAGCATAACCTTATTAGAGAACAGAGATTGCTCAGGAGAAGAGGGATGAGTCTGATGGGAAACATTCTCTTCGTAGCAGAAGTTGTTTCCCTGAATGGAATATATGTCTATAAAAAGTTTCTTCCTACGAAAAGAACGGAATAATTAACATATGAAACGGTGCCGGGTACCATAATAGGAGGCACAGATGTTGTGGCACATAATCTAAAAAGGCGCCAGAAGCGCCGGCCTGGCTCAATGCGCTAGAAGAGCCAGAAGCGCCAGCTTGGCGCAATGCGTCAAAAGCGCCAGCCAGGATAATTTCTCGATTTAGCGAGTTATTAACCTTAGAGTCCAGTAGCCTCTCTTACAGCAGGCTCGGTAACGGCAAGATTCGTTCCTGATTTCGTTCCCCGTCTACTCGGAAAGGGGTCGATCCCAAGGAAGGAAAAAGTGATTTATTTTAATCACATAGGCCAATTCCACAGCTCTCTCATATCTCAAGGAGCATCGAGAATCTCTTTTTTCGCCCCTGTTCGCGTTAACAAAAGAGAACCTATTTGGAACACAGACACGGAATGTAACGATCCTTAAAGAGGTTCGCTGCAAGATGTTGCACGTCGGTGGGAACCTTCTCGAGCGACGATAATAACTGTTAACGTCTGTCTAACATTTATTGGAAAGAGTTGTAGAAACCTGCGAGAAGTCTTCTTCATAGATCTCTTCGCAAGGTGGAAGACGAACAGGCTTTCCTATAGACTTTCCTTATTCTCGAACCAAGAGAGGTAGCAATATACGCCATCTTTAGTTTTAAAAAGGAATAAACTTTAGTTCTTTTTTCCCCTAGATATAAATTCTTAACAGATATTAATTAAGATAAATGAACGTCAAAGGAAGAGAGGATGATACTTTATGCCTCATTTTGGCCTTAGAGAGGTTGGATTCACAGAGGTCACGTTCTTCTCACAGCATGTTTCGGAAGGCTTTTCCAAGAGAGAGTGGATATTCTATCAGCATCTATTATAAATGGACCTTAACAACCTCTCCACTCTGAGTCTGTCTGCGTGCAGACTGACCAGAAATAGACATGAATGAGAGGATTTTTCAAGGTAAATGACAAGAGTCATGGCCAAGACATAGAATTGCTGCAGATTGTGCTAGATGGAATGAGGAAACTGTCCTCTGATAACTCTGTGAACCACATAGCGGGTTTTTTCTTCCCTTTCAGAGGGAAGAATCACCTTTGTATATATCTGCTATCAAAGAACGCAGTAAAAGGCTATACTCTGTCTCTACAAGGGGAATTATAGATAGCAGAGAATTAAGATCTTAGGGATCTTATACGATACCTCAATACGACAAGAGTAGGATATCATGTACTTAGAATGAGATCTTTTTGGGGCCTCAGATTCCTTGTTCCGACAAGATGGAACTGCTCCTCATCAAACTTCTTTGAGAATTTTTATGAGGGAATTCTTTGTTTCTCTTGGCCCTGAACTACCAAGAAGACAAGTTAATTTTTTGTGCATTGGAATCTCGCATCAGATTCAATGGAGAGACTGCAATGGGTTCTTGCCAGCATAGTATGTCTGGCAAAAGAACTAAAACCCTCTATTCCTGACTCAACGCTTTCGGATAGAAGTTTCGTTGTCCAGGCAGGGTACTTACGTTTTCATCTACAGAAGAAGAAATGGTTTAAACGTTGCCTACAGACTCTTTGGGATGCGATGAGGGCTTGAAATGCTTCCCAGAAGGTATTCGGAGGGTTACAATAAGAGCTAAGAAATCAGGGTTCCGCCCAATTTCAGCTCTGAGTCTCCTTCGACTTCCAGGCTCCTTCCCTTCCTTCGGGCAAGGATAGGGAAGATTCTGCAACGAGAAACCTCATCAACATGTAAGAAGAGATCTCGTTAGCAACGGAAGTACTCACGAAGGCTCCTCCTCGGAGGAAGACTCTTATCTCTCGTACTGTTAGATATCCTATCGTCTACTGAATGTAGCTGACTAATCTCTCGTACTGTTAGATATCCTATCGTCTACTGAATGTAGCTGACTACAATCACCTCCCCTCGCCGGAGAGGCCAAAAGCTCAAAGTGGAGGTTTTTTTCTTCCACCCTCCTCCAGTCTCCTGCTAAACTATTGTGGTTGTTCAGGACTTTCGGACAATGTAGCGCCAGCCAGGCGCCAATTGCCAAAACAGGAGAAAAAACACCAGAGGCAGACAGTTCCAAGGAACACTGTCATTGTCTGATGCGGAGAAGGAGCTGGCCTCCAACCTGGTGCAAATGCGCCAGAGGCGAATAAATCGAACAGATAAAGAGTGTCTGATGTGGACATCGCCAGACAGCCTCGAGAGACTATCAAGCTCGAAGCTCCAGCAATGCGCCAGAAGAGCCAGACTGCGCCGGAAAAGCCAGAAGCGCCAGAAAGGCACGAGGAGCAAGCCAGGCGCTAGGCTCCAGACAGGCTCCAGGCTTCATCCAGAAGAGATCCATATCAAAGAACACCCTGGTTTCCTTTGAGACAAGTGTGATCTCTAAAGCACTTCATAAGTGACTTGATGATTCCTTCAAACAGCTGAGAATTAAAAGCGCATGAAGTGCGAGCTTTTGCGAATTCTTGTTCTTTCCATAACAATATGTCATAAAGGACATATTAGCTGTCCACATACAAGATGCAAACCGCTGTGTTTGCTTTCCTTTACACGAAGGATGTCAAGTTCACTTACGAGAGATCCTGGATGTGGTCCTCAAGTTCTTGACTTCTGACAGGTTCGAACCTCCAGATAAAAGCTCGTTTAGAGGTCTTATGAGAAAGTGCATATTCCTTTTGGCCCTCGCAACTGCCAAGAGGGTCAGTGAATTGCATGATTTAGATTCTCGGGTGGGATTTAAAAAAGACTCTGCAGTGGTTTCTTTTCAACATCTATTCCGGGCTAAAAATGAGAACCCTTCTAAACCTTGGCCTAGAAGTTTCGAAGCCAAGGGACTCTCTCCCCTCGTGGGTAGAGAGTTGGAAAGGTCTCTTTGCCCAGTCAGGGCCCTGAAGTTCTATCTAAAAAGAAGACACAACTTCGGGGTGGACTGTCGCCAGAATCTCTGGTGTTGCAGTTACGAAACCCCAAGAGAACCTATGATTCAGAAAGAACCGCACTGGCGTTTCTTTGTCAGGTAATGTGATAACAGAAGCTCACATGAATTGCCAAGAGAACTCCTTAAAGCTGCTTAGGGTTAAAGCTCACGAAGTCCGTGCAGTTGCAACTTCCCTATCTTTTAGTAAGAATATGTTGATGAGGGACATTATAGCAGCAACATATTGGAGATGTAATTCAGTATTTGCATCCCATTATTTAAAGGATGTAAAAGTAACATACGAGAAATGTTTTTCTCTTGGTCCGTATGTATCAGCGGATACTATGATGGGGTAGGGAGTGAATACTGATCCTTGAATAATTTTTGTTTTTGTTTGAAAGGATGTTGGGGGATGACTTTTCAATCGTAGTACTAACCCCGGTGATAGGATCAGGTGATCGGGATCAGTGTCGTGCTCTTTGATAATGCCATTAGGCAAGGTGTTTTGTCATGTAAGTGGATAGGACCCCATTGACAAAGATTCTAAGGTTCTGTCGAGTAAGTGGATAAGACCCCTTTGACAGACCATCAAGAACTCTTAGCAAGAGGTCACTACCTCGCTGAGGCTCTTGAAGCGATGCAGGCTCCTAGGCAGTAGCCATGAAGTCTTTCGCTAACACACGGGTAGGAACAAAGGTTTTTTATTTTTTTTTTATTTTATTACCTACAACGTATGTTGTTTACCTGTCTATTCAGTAAATAGCTGTCTCTTACCCTCCGCCAAAGGTGCCAATCAGCTAAGTATATATCTGACAGGGAAGTTGAATGTATAAAAATGTTATTGTCATGATACAATAAAGTTTTATACGTACTTACCTGGCAGATATATACGATTAAATGGCCCACCCACCCTCCCCTCAGGAGACAGGTGGAAGAGAAATCTAAATTAGAAAAACGGGAATGGTTCCTATTCCACCCACCAACCAGCGGTGTGCGGTAGATCACCTGACCTACCTGTAGTGTGTGCCGCGAAATTCGAATTTCTGTAGGGGACGACGGAGTCTATAGCTAAGTATATATCTGCCAGGTAAGTATGTATAAAACTTTATTGTATCATGACAATAACATTTTAGTAAAAATTTAGTATCTGAAATAGGACCCGGAATGTTTGAAAACTCGTATGATAAATATTTGACTTTTAATTTTGAAGACTCTGATTGTGACATTTTTAACCCTCTTACGCCGATTGGATGTATTATATGTCGACTCAAAAAAATTTTTTTTTAATTCGCGGAAAAATACTTATAGGCCTACCAGCCAAAAACTTTTGAATCACGCGCCTTGGGGGATGCTGGGAGTTCACGGATCAAGGCATTTTTTTGTTTACAATCGTTACTCAGGCGCACAAGCACGAATTTCTTTCTTATCGCACTAAAAAAGTATCAGAGACACATCTCAAAAATTATTTCGTCTCTTGACATAATTTTTGCACCATTTTAAATTATCCGTTACATGGAGTGTTATATATGAAAATGTGCGCAATTTTATGTAAAATACAACAAAAAATAATCATGATTGTAGCATTTATCAGTTTTGAAATATATTCATATAAATAATGATAAGTGCCAAAATTTCAACCATCAGTCAAATTTGACTCTACTGAAATGGCCAAAAAACGCAATTGTAAGCTTAAACTCTTATATTCTAGTAATATTCAATCATTTGCCTTCATTTTGCAACAAATTGGACGTCTCTAGCACAATATTTCGATTTATGGTGAATTTATGAAAACAACTTTTTCCTTACGTCCGCACGGTAACTCTTCCGATAAATTTTTTTGTGCGATTGTCGAAATGTTTGCACCATTTTAAATTTGCCGTCACATAAAGTTTTATATATGAAAATGTGCGCAATTTCATGCACAATAAAATTAAAAACAACCAATGGTCGTAGCTTTTATCAGTTTTGAAATATTTTCATATAAATAACGATAAGTGCCATAATTTCAACCTTCGGTCAACTTTGACTCTACCGAAATGGTAAAAAAACGCAATTGTAAGCTAAAAATCTTATATTCTAGTAATATTCAATCATTTACCTTCATTTTGCAACGAATTGGAAGTCTCTAGCACAATATTTTGATTTATGGTGAATTTATAAAAGAAAAAACATTTTCTTTACGTCCGCACGATAACTCTTCCGAAAAAAATCAGAAATTTGTTCGTGCGTTGTCGTAATGTTTGCACCATTTAAAATTAGCCTTTACATAAAGTTTTATATATGAAAATGTGCGCAATTCTATGTAAAATACAACTAAAAATTATTGAAGGTTGTAGCTTTTCTCTTTTTCGAAATATTGCATATAAATCACGATAAATAGAAAAAAAAACACGTTTGGTCAACTTTGACTCTACCGAAATAGTCAAAAAACGCAATTGTAAGCTAAAACTCTTACAATCTAGTAATATACAGTAATTTATCTTCAATTTGAAACAAATTCAAAGTGTCTAGCACAATATTTAGATTTATGGTGAATTTAAAAAAAATAAGTTTCTCTCCCTCCGCGCGCCGATTCTCCGCCGCAAATCTCCGAAATGCGTACGTCGCATTTTCCTAATATTTGCTCCTTTTCATATTAGGCGTTTTATAGAGTTTCATATATGAAAATGTGCGCAAATTCATGAAAAATACAAAAAAAAAAAAATATTTGAAGGTTGTAGCTTTTCTCATTTTCGCAATATTTGCATATAAAAAAAATATATATAAAAATTTCGACATTCGGTCAACTTGAACTCGTCCGAAATGGTCAAAAACTGCAATTCTAAACTAAACCTCTTACAGTATCGTAATATTCAATCATTTGTCTTCATTTTGAAACAAATTGGAATTCTCAAGAACAATATTAAGATTTACGGTGAATTTTTGTAAAAAAACATTTTACGTCCGCGCGTTACGAATTCATGCATGATTTTGTGATAATATTTTTTCTGTGTTGCTTTGATCGTTTTCCAATGTTTTATATATCAAAATGATCGGAATTTAGTGTACAATACAACGAAAAAAAAATAACTCGTTAGCTTCAACCGTTTTTTGCACAGCTTGATTTGAATACAATTATGTATGAATTTTTTTTTTTGCTACCATATATCGCATTATTTATATATGATAATGATATTTTTTTCATTTCTGATGGTTGCATACTAAACTTCAGGCAATGACAAAAAAGGGGCCAAAAATGAACTCTTAATCTCGAAAACTAAGCGCGCTGTGATTTTTTGAAAAAAAAAAAAAAAAAATTCCGCTTCCACGTTCACTCCAAACCCGCCTCGGCATACGGGAGACGTTTTGATTTTTAGGGCTTCGGCGTAAGAGGGTTGATGTATATAAAGATATTGTCAGGTGTTGTGGCCGAAAGCCTAAGATTTCTTCTGAGGGGAGAGGAAAGCTGACAGTGGAATCTGCCTCGGCAAAAGAAAGTGAAAAGCTTAAAATGTTATCTCACCTTGGAGGAGTTAAAGTAGAGTGTGCAGTGCATGCTTTTTGGAATTACTCCAAGGGGATGATATATGCACCCCAGCTTGTAACATACTCTGAGGAAAGGCTCGTAGAGGAATTAAGGGATGAAGGGGTAATAAGAATTGAAAGAATGAAGAAGATAAATGGAGTCCTAGTCCCGCTTCCCAATTTAATTGTTACTTTCAATTCCACCCGATTGTCTAGTACAGTGAAAGCAGCCTGGTTACGTTTTAAGGTTAAACAATATATCCCAAGACCGAGGAGATGTTTTTATTGTCAAGAATTTGGACATATGTTGGGGTCTTGTAGACAGAAACTACAAGGCAAGCCTGCTACTTGTGTTAAATGCAGTGAACCAGAGCATGGCATATGTAATAAGGAGGCCAGATGTATGCATTGTGGAGACAATCATCCATCATCTTCACTTAATTGCGATGTATACATCATGGAAAAAGAAATTCAGACATTAAGGGTGACCGAGTGTATCACATTTGGAGAGGCAAAGGAGAGAGTGTTGAGTCAGTACATTAGACCAGGAATATCCTTTTCCAGTGTTGCTGTCAACCGAAGAAGAAATATCAATGTCATCAAAACTAATGTTAATAAAAAACCAGTTACGACCTGTACTCGTGCCTCTTTGGAGGCAGTGCCAATGATTGCTGGCACTCATGCCTCTTCGGAGGCTGCACCAGTGATTCCTGTCGCCCCTGCCTCTTCGGAGGCAGTGCCAGTTGATTCTGGCACTCCCACCTCTTAGGAGGCAGTGCCAGTGGTTTCTGGCACTTCTGCTTCTATGGAAGCAGAACCAGTGATTTCTGGGACTCCTGCCTCTATGGAGGCTGTGCCGGGTGTACCTGGCACTTCCACCTCACCGGAGGCTGTACCAGCTTTAAATGGTGCTTCTGATCCTTTGGAGGATGCACCAATGTCCAACCTTCACACCCCTCCTCAGGCAGTATCAGCTTTGTTTGGTGTTCCTTCAACCGATAACCCTCTGAAAAGGAAGGCAGCCATAAATAATCGGTCTCCTTCCAGAAATAAGGAGCAAGTCAGTAAGCTGAAAGCTCTTAAAAGAGGCTCTAATTTAACAGCCTCTAAAGGAAAGTAAATTAATTAATTTTCTACAGTTGAACTGTCAGGGATTAAGAGCTAAATGGGAAGATTTAAGGCTGCTCATATCAGAAGTGTCTCCTGTTTGTATAGCTCTGCAGGAGACAATGATTGGTAATAATATGTGCCCCAGCCCACGAGAGTATACATCCTATCACTCCGCCTATAATTTGAATATTGGAAGCCATGGTGGTGTCGCTTTGTATGTTTGAAATGACACCCCACAAAATCCTATCAGTATCCAATCAACATTGCAAGTGATAGGTGTGCAGATCCATTTGCTAAGAAAATATACAATATGCTCTCTTTATCTACCACCTAATGAAGCCTTCCCCATCAATGAATTTAAATCTCTTATTCAACAGTTACCATGCCCTTTTGTTATTTTGGGAGATATGAATAGCAGAAATCCTCTTTGGGGTGACATCTTCACCAATCATAGAGGAAGGTGCTTAGGTTCCATCATAGAAGATGAAAATGTGGGGATCCTCAACTCTAGGGAGTCTACGCATTTTCATGTTCAAACAGGCATGTTATCAGCAATTGATTTATCTATGTGTAGTGATGATTGTCTTATTGACTTTAATTGGAGAACTATAAATGATAGATTTACCAGTGACCATTTTCCGATAGTGGTGAGTGTAGCATCAAGTCCTCCATCTTCAAGGCTACCCAAATGGAACATTGGTAAAGCTGATTGGTCAACATTCCAGGAGCACAGCTTAATAGATGACTCTGCTGATGACTTTCCCTGTGTAGATGACGCTCTTGACTTTTTGAATATAATAATGTTCTCAGCTGGTCTTCAATCTATACCTAGGACTTCGGGCAAATTTGTCCGCTGACCAGCTCCCTGGTGGACACGTAAATGCCAGGAAACTCATAGAACTATGAGATCTGCCTTCACTAGATACCGCAGACGAAAATGTGAGTATTATCGTGTAGAATTTCGAAAAGCGAGAGCTCATTTTCGCCTGGAAATAAAAAAAGCATGAAAAGAATCTTGGACGATATTCATATCTTCACTAAATTCGAAAGCTCCTCTGACCCTAGTTTGGAAGAGAGTTAGAAAAATAGCAGGCAAGTTTACTCCTTGTCAACCTCCAGTTATCGAGATTAATGGTTGCGAGGTAGCAGACCCCCAGTTAGTGGCAAATGAGTAGCTAATCATTTTGCTAATGTTGCAAAGAAAAATGATGATAGACCCTATTCAGCTCAAAGACGGATAATGGAACAGGTCGAAGTTTATTTTAATACCTTAAGACATGAGCAATACAATGCTCCTTTTACTATTAGAGAATTTGAATCAGCCTTGAATAAATGTAATGAATCAGCTCCTGCACTGGACGATATAACATATTCAATGATTAAGCATACCCCTGAAAATACCAAACTTTTCATATTAAGCCTAATTAACAGAATTTACCGAGAACATATCTTCCCCAAGCTTTGGGAGAAGTTAAAATTACTGCCATTTGTGAAACCTGGAAAAGATCCATTCAAGACAGAAAACTGTCGTCCTATCGCATTAACATCTTGTTTGTGTAAGATCATGGAAAAAATGGTGAACATACGATTGATGTGGTACTTGGAAAGAGTTAAATATCTGTCGCCTGCTCAGTGTGGTTTTCGGAGTATGCACTCCACAACTGATGTATTGGTACAAATGGAATCTTCATTATGTGAAGCTTTTGCCAACAAGCAGCATCACATCACTGTTTTCTTTGACCTAGAGAAGGCTTATGATACAACATGGAGATATGGCATTTTGAGGGTCCTTTATGAATGCAACCTGAGAGGCAATTTGCCCCTCTTTATTAAGGCTTTTTTAAAAAATAGGATACTATTTGAGGTTCAGGTTGGAGCAACAATGTCACATGTGTTCAATCGGGAAGGAGTACCACAAGGAAGTGTTTCAAGTGTAACCTTGTTCGCCTTGGTAATCAATAGGGTTTCTAAAATAATTCCCCCAGATATAACATAACCCTTATTGTTGATGACCTATCGATTTCCTTTGCAGCATCAAGGATGGCAATGGCTGAACGCTGCTTTCAGCTCTGCATTGATAATATAGTAAAGTGGGCTGAGGTTAATGGTTTTAGATTTTCCACCAGTAAAACTGTAACTATGCACTTGTGTCGTATAAGGGGAAACCACCCTGATCCTTATCTATTCATTCATAGGCAGAGAATTCCATGTGTTGGTGAAACAAGGTTTCTTGGCTTGATTTTTGATAGCAAGCTGACCTGGATTCCACATCTGAAATATATTAAGGCAAAATGCTTGAAAGCAATGAATTTGCTGAAAGTCATGTCTCACACTTCGTGGGGTGCAGACCGAACTCAGATGTTGAGATTATATAAAGCCTGAGTCTTTTAAAAATTAAGTTACGGGTGTGAGGTGTACACTTCTGCGAAGCCTAATAGCCTTAAAATGCTCAACTCAATTAATCATGGAGGAATACGGTTGTGTATTGGAACATTTAAATCATCTCCCACCGAGAGCATGCTTGTAGATGCTGATGAGGTGCCACTGGATCTTCATTATAAGCGTCTGCTGGTTCGGAGCTGGTATAGATTCCAGAGGCTACCTAAGTCTTTAACCAGCATTTGTATGAGAAGTGAAAGGCATCGGCAGTTTTATGAAAGTCACCCCAAGCAACCTCATCCATTTGCTTTTAAAGTAAATTCTAGTGTCAGTGAATTAAATATGCCAAGAATCGAGATTTTACCAGCAAAATACTCAGTCCCCCCTGGAACTTTCCCGAGGTAAAATTTTGTAGATATTTTAATTTTACCAAGTCCAGTGAGGCCATGCGGTCAATATTTTTAGAACACACTTTGCAACATGATAAATCCACTGCAGTTTTCACGGATGGCTCAAAGTCAGATGCTGGCATCGGCTTTGGTGTAGCCTTCCCTGATGTAGAGAGAAGCGTCAGGCTATCATCAGTTGTATCGATTTTTACAGCAGAATTATATGGAATTTTAAAGGCTTTAAAGGAAGTTTTAATTCGGAATGAAAGTAATTTTATTATATATTGTGACTCAAGAAGTGTTCTTCAGTCGCTGTAATCTTTTAACCCTTTAAACTCTCTGATTTTAGATATATTGGAATGGCTGCTTTTACTAAAAAGAAATAAAGTTCTGTTGGGTGCCTTCTCATGTTTGGGGTGGCTGGGAATGTGAAAGCTGACCAACTTGCAAAGAGTGCAGTCCGCTCCCCAGAACCCACAAGATACCTACTACCATATTGGGATTTGTATCTTCTAGTAGGTCAGAGAATTAAAAATTGTTGGCAGTCCCAGTGGGAGGATATATTTTAAATAACCAAAAAATGCATAGTATCACGTCATCAGTGTCTCCTTGGTCATATCCGTATATGCCAAGGAGACAAGAAACGATGTTGTGCAGATTGAGGATTGGACATACAAGACTCGCCATGGGTTCTTGATGTCTCGTGAAAATTCTCCGTTTTGCGAGAATTATACTGTGCCCTTGACTGTGAAACATTTGTTGATTGAATGTCCCAGATTCTTGAATTTGAGATGTAGGTTCCTGTCTTGGGGTCATGACAGACTAGGTAATTTTATCCTAGCTACAATTCTTGGAAAGGATTGTAATATAGAGCAGTTATATATTTTTATGAGGGAGGCGGGCCTCCTTAATCAAATTTAAATTATACATAGAATGTCTATGTAAGAACTTATGTATATGAACAAAATTTTTATATATTATATTTATAGATATTTTTATATGAAATTTATCAAAAATTTATTTTTTGTATATAATTTATTTCGGTGTCAATTACCCAGATGTTGTGACGCCAGATATAATACACAATCAATCAATCAACCTTTCCAAAGTAACAATGATCACAATGAAATTAATTCAATTTTACAGATTTCGTGATTAGTTCTGGAAACAAATCAGTACCAATGACAACTTGTAAGCCAAAAGTAAATCCTTTTCCATGGTGGTCTAGACTAAATCAAAGATATAACAAATTATATAAAAGTAATAGATATACATTGAAAGTGTTAGTAATAGCTATGGAAGTTGATTACGTGTATATCAAACCTTTATTGAATAACATATCTGCTCAATTCAGGAAAAAAGTTATTAGTAATAGGAAATCATCTTGGGATAATTACATCTCAAACTTCTCAGGTGACACAGTTAAATAAATGTGGGATAGATTTAGAAAAATTATGGCAAATATAGTCGATCACCTAGTAGACCCCCAATATTACATAATGGAAAAAGAGTTCATGATTTAAAAGAAATATCAGATATAATAGGTCGCCAACTAGAATCAATAGGTAATAGCTTGAATTTAGATGAACATTTTCGTATTAGAAAATGGAATGAAGAAAAACATGTTAATTTTGAAACGAGTCAAACAATTATACTACAATGTTCCATTTACATTAGAAGAATTTGATGCTACATTAAAGACTTGTAGGAACTCTGCCCTAGGAAAGTATAATATCTCTTTTGAACTTCTTATACATCTTAACATTAAAGTTAAAGAATACTTATTAAAATTTTATAATCACCTACGGAAAAAGAAACTACCTCCCAAAGCATGGAAACATGCTATTGTAATTCCTATACCCCAACCCGGCAAAGATCCAACATCAGTAAATAATTATAGACCTATATCACCAATTAGTTGTCTTTGTAAATTCATGGAATAAATGGTAAATAATAAACTTTTATGGTATTTAGAGAAAAATAAAGTTCTAGCATCAACTCTTCTGGAAGTAGGAAAAATCATTCAACTTTAAACTCATTGACATCACTAGAAGATCAAATCAAAGGTGGGTTTGTACAAAAGAAAATTACTGTTGCAGTCTTATTTGACATTCAAAAGGCTTATGATACAACTTGGAGATATTCAGTCTTAAAATCTTTATATGAAAAATTTAAGGGGTGAACTCCCAATGTTTATACGAAATTTCCTAACAGAAAGAACATTCCAGACTAAAATTGAAACTGTTTTATCAGAAACATTTGAAATAAAAGAGGGTACCCCTCAAGGCAGCGTACTAAGTCGCATATTATTTGAATTAGGTATCAGTAATGTTGTTAAAATGCTTCCAAAAGATGTAAACAATGGTTTATATGTTGATGATTTTGCCGTTCTTTACACTTTAAACAACTTACACCACATCCAAAGAATATTAAATATATCCATAACTAAAACAACAGTAGGCATTATCTGTTGGATTTAAATTTTCTGTTTAAAAAAACACAAGCAGTAACAGTTTATAAAGATCAACATTGGCTCAGAAATCAAGTTATAACTCCCATCTAATTTTATCCAGAAGTCAGATTTTTAGGCCTATATTTTGACAATCATTTGAACTGGAAGGCCCATGTGAGACATAACAAAGCAAAGGCCTAGAAAGCTTTAAATATATTATAAAAATTAGGTCACACTTCATGAGGTGCTGATTGAGAAACATTATTGAAACTTTATAAGGCTACAGTTCTACCTATATTAGAATATGGCAGTCCAATTTATAGTTCTGCTAGTGAGACTACTCTCAAAATGCTAGATCCAGTGCATCCTCTTGGGCTTCGTTTAGCCACTGGTGCATTCAAATCATCTCCAGGCCAATCTGTGATTGTAGGAAGTGGAGAAATGCCACTATCTAATAGATTCAAAATAACAATGATGTGCACTTTTAAAAGTTGTAAATAGTCAGTAAAAACCAAAGATTTATTTAAAGATCCAGATTGTTTCTGGAATACAAAAATTATCCCATCCTTCCCTGTTAGAGCCAATAGATTATTTTTTTTTAATGACAATGACTTTTATAATATAAAATTTTATAATTTTAACAAAATAATGCCTCCATGGTTGATAAGTGGTCCCCAGATATATAACAAACTATGTACAATACCAATTAATAGATTGAATAATCCCCTTGCTATGAAACAATATGCTCTGGAACATATCAAGGTATGCATTAATAATCATATATATATGTACTGATGGCTCCAAAGATAATATGGGAGTTGGATTCGTTGTTTACGGAAACATGAAGATCCAAGCCTCCTTACATAGCAAAGCATCAGTGTTCACTGCTGAATCACTAACAATAAAAACAGCATTAACAACTATATATGGAAACCAGTTTAATGAAGTAACCATCTTTAGCGATTCACTAAGTTCAATAAATGCAATAAGGTTATACTCCAAAAAACAAAATTATAAATGAAATTAGACACATTGCATCAAATGAAAAGGCAAAAGATATGTTACATCATTTTGAATACCATCTCACATAGGATTAGAAGGCAATGAAAAAGCAGACCTATGCAAAAGAGGCTAGAACACTCCCAATATCAGCAGAATTATTACCATTAGAAGATTATATTAGAAACAGTAAATCGGTGATTAAAAAGGAAGGGCAAAATAACTGGAGGGTAAACCATCCTAACAACAATTTGAGAGAAATAAAAGAAACTGTAAACCCGTGGCCATTATCCTATCAGAAATTCCATTAGAATTCAGTAATATTGACATGGCTAAGAATTGGTCACACTTAGCTGACACATGGTTACCTAATGAGTAACCCCCATGCCACTATACCTATGTGCTAAATATATAATGCACAAATAACAGTAAAACATATTTTAAAAATCTGTCCAAAATATAGAATCCAAAGAGACATATTATTTAGAAGATATTCTTTTAAAGGTATATTGTTAGAAAGTGAAAAATTTTCCCATTTTTAATATTTTAAAATTCCTTAAATCATATTTTTACGATAAAATATGATATTCACTTAGTAATTTATAATATACACGTGATGTTAAGTATTTATATTTTAGATAGTAATATATAAAACTTTTAAAAAGCTTGTCTAATCCTTCAGGACAGCCCTAAAATTATCATTATTCTTAATACAACTATTATTCGACTTTTGCAAGTTTATATCTATCAGTGTAACATCTCTCTCTCTCTCTCTCTCTCTCTCTCTCTCTCTCTCTCTCTCTCTCTCTCTCTCTCTCTCTTCGACTGTAATACTAATGATACTCCGTCATCTACTAAAAAAATTCCATTTTTTAGAATTCTGGATGGAGCAATTATTGTAAACATTTATTGGCATAAACAACGGAATTGAGAAACAGCTGATTGCTGACCATAGCTATCAAGCGTTAATAAGAGCTCCATTAAAATGGTTAAACTGCCGATTCTCGATGGCTTCCATAAGAAAATATAAAATATATTTTTGTTCACCCCTCATGCAGTGGAGATCTCTAGAAAGAATACTAGTTCATTAAAACTGCAGGTTATAGCTGAGGCTGAATAAAACTATTAACGGGCCAGGTGGAAGTGATATTCGGAACTGGAGAGATCGCACCTAATGCTTATACAATGAAGTAATGTGCGCATTTTCAACCAAACTTTTTTTTTTTTTTATGATAAAAGTTATCTCCGAATTATATCTCCTCTAACAAATAATGGTAATGAAGATATCAAGAATATTCAAAACATCCGAGATTTTGAGAATGTAAACTATATCAAGTGCAAATGATGTACTTGACAGTGTCTATATTCTGCAATACAGTAACAATATGATAATAGTAACACTGTAATTGGCAAAACAACCTTTATTTAAGTCATCATTATTATTAATATAATTGTTCTGCTCTGTTTTATTTTTGCAAATACAGCGGACCCCCAATATTCTCCTTCTCCGGATTCGCGGACTCAAACATTCGCTGTTTTTCTCGGGAACGTTTCCTGCATTATTCGCGGAAAATTCGCACATTCACGGTATTTTTCTATGAGAAATATCCACAAATTCCTGGTTTTTTTTTATCAATTTCATCGTAAAATGTACTTTTTGTGATAAAACTATTAACCCTCTTACGCCGAAGCCCTTAAAATCAAAATCTCTCCCGTATTCCGAGGCGGGTTTGGAGTGAGCGCGGAAGCGGAAAAAATAATTTTTTCAAAAAATCACAGCGCGCTAAGTTTTAAGATTAATATGAGTTCATTTTTGGCTTATTTGTTTGTAATTGCCTGAAGTTCATTATGCAACCATCAGAAATGAAAAAAATATCATTATCATATGTTAATAATGCGATATATTGTAGCGAAAAAAAAAAATTTTCATACATAATTGTATTCAAATCGCGCTGTGTGAAAAACGGTTAAAGCTAACGAGTTAACTTTTTTTCGTTGTATTGTACACTAAATTGCAATCATTTTGATATATAATACATTGTAAAACGATAAAAGCAACATCGAAAAAATATTTTCACAAAATGATGCACGAATTCGTAACGCGCAGACGTAAACAAATATTTTTTTTCAAAAATTCAGCGTAAATCTAAATATTGTTATAGAGACTTCCAATTTGTTTCAAAATGAAGAAAAATGATTGAATATTACGATACTGTAAGAGTTTTAGATTAGAATTGCAGATTTCGACCATTTCGGAAGAGTTAAATTTGACGGAATGTCAAAAATTTTATATATATATTTTTTATATGCAAATATTTTGGAAAACAAAAAAGCTACAACCTTTAATTATTTTTTGTTGTATTCTTCATGAATTTGCTCACATTTTCATATATGAAACTCTATAAAACGGCTAATATGAAAAGGAGCAAATATTAGGATAATGCGACGTACGCATTTCGGAGATTTTCTGCCGCGAATCGGCGCGCGGAGGGAAAGAAAGTTATATTTAAAAATTCACCATAAATCTAAATATTGTGCTAGACACTTCGAATTTGTTTCAAAATGAAGATAAATGACTGTATATTACTAGATTGTAAGAGTTTTAGGTTACAATTGCGTTTTTCAACTATTTTGGTAGAGTCAAATTTGACCGAACATGGTTTTTTTTCTATTTATCGTGATTTATATGCAAATATTTCGAAAAAGAGAAAAGCTACAACCTTCAATCATTTATTGTTGTATTCTACATAAAATTGCGCACATTTTCATATATAAAACTTTATGTAACGGCTAATTTTAAATGGTGCAAACATTTCAACAATTGCACAACAAAATTTCTGATTTTTTTGGAAGAGTTACCGAGCGGACGTAAGGATTTTTTTTTTTTCCACAAATTCACTATAAATCAAAATATTGTGCTATAGACTTCCAATTCGTTGCAAAATGAAGGTAAATGATTGAATATTACTAGAATATAAGATTTTTAGCTTACAATTGCGTTTTTTTACCATTTCGGTAGAGTCAAAGTTGACCGAAGGTTGAAATTTTAGCACTTATCGTTATTTATATGAAAATATTTCAAAACTGATAAAAGCTACAACCATAGGTTGTTTTTAGTTGTATTGTGCATGAAATTGCGCACATTTCCATATATAAAACTTTATGTAACGGCAAATTTAAAATAGTGCAAACATTAGGACAATCGCATGAAAAAATTTATCGGAAGAGTTACCGGGCGGATGCAAGGAAAAAGTTTTTTCATAAATTCACCATAAATCGAAATATTGTGCTAGAGACGTCCAATTTGTTGCAAAATAAAGGTAAATGATTGAATATTACTAGAATATAAGAGTTTTAGCTTAAAATTGCATTTTTTGACCATTTTGGTAGAGTCAAAGTTGACCAAAGGTTGAAATTTTGGCACTTATCGTTATTTATATGAAAATATCTCAAAACTGATAAAAGTTTTTTGTTGAATTCTACATGAAATTGCGCACATTTTCATATATAATACTCCATGTAACGGATAATTTAAAATGGTGCAAAAATTATGTCAAAGTGACGAAAGAATTTTTGAGATGTCACATACTTTTTAGTGCAATCAGAAAGAAATTTGCGCTTGCGCGCCTGCGTAACAATTGTAAACAAAACAACGCCTTGATCCATGAACTCCCAGCATCCCCCAAGGCGCGTGATTCAAGAGTTTTCGGCTGGTAGGCCTATAAGTATTTTTCCGCGAATTTAAAAGAAAACTTTTTTGAGTCGACGTATAATACGTCCAATCGGCATACGGGAGACATTTTGACTCGACGTAAATTTAATACGTCCAATCGGCATAAGAGGGTTAAAAAAACAAAGTATGAAAAATTTTAGTGGGTTTTTCTTGAGGTTTAACTAACAAAATAGGCTGTTTTTAGCATTTTTATAGGGGTTCCAAACATTTGCAGGTTCTAACTATTCACTGGGGGTCTGGTACTCATCCCCCGCGAATACGGGGAGACCACTGTAATCACTTTTCTTCAAAAAACATTTCTTTTTTGTAATTTAGAAGTTATCCTATACTACAGATATGAGATAAATTCATTTAAATTTGCCTTGATTTTTGCCTTCAGCTTATCTAAAGGTCGTCTTATATGGGGAAATGTATGGTATGTGTGTATATGTGTGTGTGTCTACATACATACAAGTGGTCCCCCATTTCATGGCACTTGTATGGTGCTGAAAAATTTGCAATTTTCAGTGACTTAATGGCCAATTTCCATTTATAGATGCTGATAAAAGAGTATTGGCACCAAAATCTGGTTAATGGCGATTTCCACTATTCGTCAAGACTTTGGAACAGAATCCCCGCCAATAACCAGGATTGCCTAACATATATATATATACATATATATATATATATACATATATGTGTGTGTGTGTATGTATGTTATGTATGTATGTATAAGCAGGGTTTCAATCATTGCTGAGCACCGATAACCAAAAATCGGTGATGATAGCATTAACCCTTTCCGGTCTTGGGGCTTCTGAGAGAAGCCCACCATCTCTCTCATACTAGGTATCGAGGGCTTCTGACAGAAGCCCACCCCAACACCGTGCATATCTTTGTAATAACTCGATATAGCGTCCCCAAAATTTATCCAATCCATAGTCTGTTTTCTCTACTTGACGTGTATAAATCAAAGAATATCATTTCCCAACCAATCAATCCACAATGTGGTCCCGAAAATAATATTCAAAACTACGCCAAAAATTTGGCTTGTTTCTGGCGAGATCACCTCATTTCGCGCCCGCGAGTTTCCCAGGTGAAAGTCGCCTCTCGCTACTTCTAACTGGCTTCATTTCCTCACGTGTGTACTGTCACCAAGTCGCCCGACATCCCTAAATTTGACTAAGAAGTAATTAGTGCTCTTCCCTCAGATCCGATATATAATTTTTCTGTCTCTGACGAACAATATTTTCACTGCAATCCATATTTCTAAAAAGTATAAAAAATAAATCAGTCGGCATACGATATGTAGCTGCGTTCAATCTCGTGATGAAATCGAAAACATTTCCTCTCCGAAGATCAGAATGATGCCGATTAGTAAATTACCAATAAATCATTTGTAATTTTCCAGAAATAAATCCTCTATCAAAGCTCTTATTATATATAGTAATGTTATTCAATGTAAAACGAAAATGCAAAAAACTGCAAGTTTACTGAGAGAACCATAAAATATAAATTTGAAACAATCCCAATAATATGGCAACGATTGTAATGGTCCAGGTATATTTACAACCAGTGTGCGAACCTCTCGTCTTGCATATAGTACCCATCCTGTCTGCCCCGCTGACCCGGCCAAGCTTTCGTTAGTAAATATGGGAGACAGAGAGAGGTATAGATGTATGTACATCTTTGGAGTTTATGCACGCAAACATACAAACACGCGCGCACACATATTTAAATGAGTGTGTGTATGTATGTTTGTTTATATGGTGTATGTATGTATGTGCGTCTGCATATGTGTATGCCTACGTACTCGACATGTAAGGCAAAAGTGTACACTGTATAAACGAGTCAAGTTTATGGGAAAATGAATAGGGTTACACCGGTCAAAAGGGCTATGAACAATTGCACTTGCCATGCATAGCTGAAGATATTTAATTGATAACGTGTGTACAGACATATTATATTTACAAATTACATGAAACTTGTGTAATTAAGTACTTATTATAAATATAGTTATATACGTAATAGTTTTTACATAGTAAAAGGAAAGATGTGAGTATGAAATCAGTAGACCCATTGGTAATTGTCTCATGCCCATCTTCAACACGTAGTAGAGAATTCCATAAGTAATACGGGGGGGCGGGCGACATTCTGACCATATCAAGGTCAGTGTTTTAATATATATATATATTTATATATATATATATATATATATATATATATATATATATATATATATATATATATATATATATATATATATATAATATCAGACTTTTCTGAAGACGCCTTTGTCAAAAAACGTTTTTGCGCACATCTGAAATATTGTAATATCTTGTCATTTGCTCTTCAGACAAAGACATCGACTGCCGTGATGAAAATTACGATTTTTATGATAACGAAGTTATGGATAAGGTGAGCAACGTCTCATCCCATTCCTATTGCTTGACAAAAATGAAAGTGTCATCCAGCGACGAGATGCACACTCCATCCAATTATTCTAATTCATTGCCGACTAGTTGGCACGAAGTTTATTTTTTTTCGTAATGTGTGTGTGTGTGTGTATGTGTGTGTGTAAATAAAGGTATAAGCCACGAAGGAACGTGAAACACTGGGATAGCTTATACTCTTATTTATGTATTTATCACGTTCCAAACTATTGTGATTCAGTTATACATATACATATTTTATATATATATATATCTATATATATATATATATATGTGTGTGTGTGTGTGAGTCTACTCTTGCGTGTTTAGGTCTGTGAGTGAATGTTTGTGGGTTTTTGTAGGTATCTTTAGACAAGAGACCGGGCGAAATGGAATGCATGCCGCAATAGATTAGAAAAATTATTTTCAGCTATTGCGTTTTGATGAAGTCTGTAATAAAAATTTATAGCAGTATTACTTCCAGACCTCCTTTTAGTGACTTTTTATGATATTGTATACGCTCATTTCATTCCGGTTTTACGTCTTTTATACATTACGAGAATAAAATGAACTTCGTGCCAACTAGTCGGCAATGAATTAATAATTGGATGGAGTGTGCATCTCGTCGCTTGATGACACTTTCATTTTCGTCAAGACAATAGGAATGGGATGAGACGTTGCTCACCTTATCCATAACTTCGTTATCATAAAAATCGTAATTTTCATCACGGCAGTCGATGTCTTTGTCTGAAGAGCAAATGACAAGATATTACAATATTTCAGATGATGTGCGCAAAAGCTCTCGATGAACTATTAATTTGTATGTTTCTTCAATTCGTTATCTTCAAAACAGATTATTAACTAATGTGTACATTTATATATATATGTAATATATATATGTATTATATATATATATATAATATATATATATATATATATATATATATATATATTATATATATATATTATATATATAATATATATATAAGAATATATATAACCATATATATATATTAGATACATAGTTAATAATCTGTGTTGAACACCTAACGAAATGAAGAAACATGCAAATAAATAGTTCACCGAGAGTCTGGAGGACTCAAGACTACTGGGAAATGACAGCAGGAGTCTAGGGAATAGTGACTCAGATTAGGAATGGGAACTCCTAGTGGTCAAAATTAACCTTTATAATCCCATCTGGAATTTGGATGCGCCTGTCTTCAGGTAGTCTTGAGTACCCCAGACTCTACGCGGCTATCGATAATTATAGTTTACAACCTGTGAACTATTTATATTGCATGTTTCTTCATTTCGTTATGTTCAACACAAATTATTAACCATTATACAAATAATGTGTGTGTGTGCGCGCGCGTGTGGGTATGTACGTATCTTTAGGCATAGGGACAGGATAGGATGCCTTTGTGCAACGTTTTACGCTGTATACACAAAGTGAAGGTCACTGCCGAAACGATCCCCACCCAAATGCTTCAATCAATAAGAACAAGTAACAGAATGAAAACTAATGTAATAATAGTTACAATGTGTGATATATAACGTACATAATTAACCACCCCCTAAGTAACAAATCATTTCAAATATGAATAATACCCTCAAATCCCTCCCTACCAGCATTCCCCTTTTCTCTTGGGGCTATAAAATTGGATACTGGATATACAAACACATATGTATACACGCAAATACATTGTAATATAGTAATATATTATACATTAAAAGGTCCTTCTGTAAATTTGCTTATACGAAAT
>NC_087208.1:295967-353467 GCF_015104395.2 Macrobrachium nipponense | reverse complement strand
CAGAGGAATATATCTTGCTTATTTGGTATGATTTTAAAAGAGCCCCAACTACTGAACAAGATCATAACGACGATATAACTTTATTACTGACCGGAGTTCTTTGAGGATATGGAATCGATGGTTATAAAATGTATACTTGTTAGGCAACTATTCATAATAAATCAGCTTTTAAATCACCCTATAACTACTGATTGTTCATTTTAAGATGGCTTTTCGTTTTTGCTTAATATTTAATTTTATATTGAAGTATATTTGAAAACATACGAAAGCTCATGCTATAATTACATTTTCATTTGTAGGCCTATAATATATGGAGGTTGAAATCACCATAAATTCTGTGATAAAAGGAAGGTGAAAGGCACGGAGAGGATTATTTTTCATTATTCAGAATTTTTAACAAAAGAGTGAATGTAGAAGTGTGAAAATATGAAAAAGTCAGATAAGCACGACAAGAAACTAGGATTACAAGAACTGATAAGACAGCACAGGAATAAAGCAGAAATGCACCACGTGACGGGATCTAACTATGACCTTGGTTGTTGTTTATAACAACCAGGCCGGCGCTGAATGTCAAAGACAGGAGGAGGAGCTAAGACGACGAGGAACTTACCTAGCCATCAGTGCTGCCAGCGTCGGCTATAAACTAACCATCCATGAAATGCTTGATGGATGCTTCTGTTTATTGCCTTGCCATTCATAAAATAACAATTAATGTTGACTGAAATATTTACCATCACTGTAAGTCATAAATATTCTATCTACTTACGTAAAATTTATTACATTTGATTAACCAGAAAATATATTTTTCGACCTTTGAAATCAGAGGAAGAGAATAAGAAACGCAAAAAATTATTTTTGGTCCTATTTTATCACATCTAAAACGGTGGTAATTGTTATTTTATTTTTAAGAAGTTTTAATATACGCTAGAATAAACGTTCAGCTTTCCAATGGTACCACTTTAGTCATGATGAAAAATACAGGGATAAAATTAGAAAGCATTTTGTGGGAACTTTCAATGCGTCTAACTCTTAAACTGTTCACCGACCGGTAAGGTACCAAGACCGGAACGTAAACAAGAGGTTCGACCCGTCCGGACCGGAGAGGGTTAATAACCCACGTGACGGCATTGTTAACTTTTGTTTTGCTATTTCTAAAACTGATATTTTGTTTTTCTTACGTCGATCCCTGTTACTAACGATCGGCGCTTTTTTTGCTATTATCGAATAATGAAATATGGTACTTGAACTCAATAGATTTATGTCCTTTTTTTTCCGTTTTTCTACGACGATAAATTTTTCAATCTGCTTACTGGCTATCTCTGACTCGCTGCTATCGATCTTTATCTTCTTACTTTAGGGTTTAAAGGAGTTTGTAACCTCGCCTGTTCACCTTTCCTTTCACTTTTGAATTCATATAATTTCACCCTCATATCCCATGGAGATCACAAATAAAAAGCTCACCACATATCCTTTAAATCACCATTCCACATAAAAATAATTCAAATGACGTACAGGTTGCTTTTTAGCCAAAGCCTGTGCTGGCATAAACCCAGCTTAATCCACAACAACAACAACAACAACAGGCATTGTTAACCGGAGATCAGTGCTGCTAACCAGAGATTGGCAGCTCTAATTCTTTTAATGTTATTATCCACAGATCAGCACCAAAAATACGCCTTACGGTGCCCTATACGGTGAACCTCCCCATATTCGCGTTCTTGAGATTTGCGGACTCGCTCATTCGTGGATTTTTCTGCGTAACCCATCTAAAAAAGATGCACGGAGGACTCGCTACATTTGTGTGTCTCATTCATTTATTTTATAAATTACAGGTCAGGTCCCACGGGTTACGATGCGATATCAGTGCTGATCTTGCAGAAGAAATATGACACCAAAAATATAAAATAATCAATATTTGATGGTTTTTTATGAAAAATGCAATAAGAATGCAGTTTACATAGTTTTCAATGCACCCAAGGCATTAAAAGTAAGGTTTTCTTAGGATTTTTGATGATGTTCCGGCTTACGATAATTTTCGGGTTACAACGCCTCAAGAACTGAACCCCTGTCGTAACCCGGGGACTGCCTGTATTCACTAATTAGTGTATTTTGATATTATTTTTATGACTTAAATACATTGATACAAAAATGAATTACTAGTTTTCAATATTAATACTATATTATAAGGTTTAATAAGATTGAATGATGTTAAATAATAGAAATAATAATTTCTCTCTCTCTCTCTCTCTCTCTCTCTCTCTCTCTCTCTCTCTCTCTCTCTCTCTCTCTCTCTCTGTGAGATGTATTTTTTATTGTAAATAAATGATTTACTAATTTTAAAATAATATTAATGCAAACAGCAATACAGTGAACCCTCGTTTATCGTGGTAGATAGGTTCCAAACCCGGCCGCGATAGCTGAAAATCCGCGAAGTAGGGACACCATATTTACGTATTTATTTAACATGTATATTCAGACTTTAATAACCCTCCCTTTACGTAGTACTGTTAACAAACCACCCTTTAATGTACAGAACACTTAATGCATGTACTACAGTACCCTAAACTAAAACAGGCACAAATATTAAAATGTTAGAATATTTAAGTATAAAAAAATAAAGATTGTTACTGTACTCACCACGAAAGAAGTTGAAGAAAAACTTGAATGATGATGGCGATGAATTTGCTGCACAGTAGAAATGATGATGATGAAGCTGATGATGTCTTCTACTGTGCAGCCAATGATAGTTACGACGCTGACGCTTCCGACGCTCTGAGTTAACGATGCTTTTAAAAAACGCATACGATGAAAAAAATTTATAGTTTAGCACAGTATATTAATAAAAATAAGTTTCTGGTTAGATTACAACAAAAATTATGATGATTTTCGACACTTTTTATGTCGTATTTTTCTATGTTTTTTAGTGACGCCTCATATTCAGAACTAGTTTCCGAGCGAATGAATACTAGCTTGGATGCGCAAAGTTTATAACAATCCAAAGCGCAAATAATGAAAAAGATCATTGCTTGTTTTCTAGTAATATATCAAAACTAAGTTTCTGGTTAGATTACAACGCAAATTCCAAGTATCCAAAGAGAGACATTACGTATTCAGTAATTTGATCAGAGAGAGAGAGGCGTCTTCCGACGCTCCGAGTTAATGACTTTTAAAAAACGCATACTATGATAAAAATCCTTTGAGGTTATGATGATTTTCGACACTTTTTATGTCATATTTTCTAAATTTTTTATAGTGACGCCTCGTATGCGGAACTAGTTCCGAGCGAATGAATACTAGCTTGCGTTTCATGTTCGATTTAATTTTACTACGTATACTGAATTATCGTAAGATCACATTCTCTTTTCGTGTTTTATTTCTTTCTGTACTGAATTATATGTCATATGTAATGCAATGAACCATCAGTAAGAGCAGATATTACTAATTATTAATTAACGAAATATTTGGGGTCTTCATATATTGCGGCTATTTTCGAAATTTCCGGAAAATCCGCGATATATTTCTTTTATAATATATACATACGTAATGAAAAAAGTCTGCGAAGTCGTGAATCCGCGATGGTCGAACCGCGAAGTAGCGAGGGCTCACTGTAATATCAATTCATTAAAGAAAATATTATAGTGAATTAGTAAGGTTTTAGTTTATAAATAAAAAAAATGTAAGAATGAAGGAAAACCCAATCTTTTAACTTGATGACTTGTAGAGAGTGGCCACGGTGGAGCTGTCACAGATGTCAAGAAGCTTTAGAGGAAGGGGAGGGGAGTGTTGTCATCTAGTGAGTGTAATAATTGGTGCCATCTTTGGGTCATAGGATTACTGAAAATCTCACGACCCTGTGGTAGGGGTGTAAGAATACTACCACCGTAGGTCCTGTTGTAAAAGGCGACTAAAAGGACAGCTTGCTGCCTTGCAGTCTTCCTTTTTACTAAAGGCTAGGTCTGCTCAATAGCTGCAGAAACTGCTGGTTTGCAGCCTTAGTTTTTATTAAAGGCTAGGCCACTGCCAAGAGCTGTGGAAAATGCTGCATTGCAGTCTTACTTTTTAGTGAAAGGCTAGGCCCACTGCCAAGAGCTGTGGAAACTGCTGCCTTGCAGTCTTACGTTTTAGTAAAATGCTAGGCATACTGCCAAAAGAGCTGTGGAAACTGCTGCCTTGCAGTCTTATATTTTAGTAAAAGGCTAGGGCCGCTGCCAGTAACTGTGAAAACTGCTGCCTTGCAGTCTAATTTTTAGTAAAAGGCTAGGCCCACTGCCAATAACTGTGGTTGATGACAAGGGCATGTGGTTGTAAAAACCCCTTTGCCAAACAATAACACAAGACAGTGCCATGAGCACTGTTCAGGGCAAAATACAGACGTAGCAGAAATCAACTTGAAAGCGGCGCTGGAATTGATCCCCGCTGAAAGTTGAGGACAGCATATATTGCCAACCAAAAAGCACTGTAAATCAATCACTCATTGAATGAAAGACAAAATATAAACCACAGTAATTGACAAAATTATTACCAAAAAGTAGTGAGGTAGAACGAAATACCCCTCTATGTAGAAAGTAAATATCTTGAGTTCATAGAAATTCAGATTGCATGTAAATACTGTAACACATTGCTAGAAGTATATAAATCTATCCTTTATACCTGGGTTTCTTATCTAAAAGTCCACTGAAGTCCCATTAGTTGACAGTGTAACTTAATATACTTAGTTTAATAATTAAACTTTATAAATGTTAAACTTGATAAATGATTAAAGAAAGAACATTAGTCGATTTTACTTATTTCATTCATGAAAATTTAAAATAGTACCTAAGTTGCTTTAAAATATGGAATGACAGTTCTAATTCATAATTTATCGTTGTAACCATGTGTAAATTGACACATTAAAATCAAATATATACAAATATCCAGAGATCTAGTCCCATACCCCTATCATGTGGTTCTCATAACCCCCAAGGGGTATGCATACCTCCTGGTAGGAACCCCTCCACTATATGTACCAAGGTGATCGTGAACACAAAAGTATATTGTCACTTCTGAGTACTAGAAGAACCCCTACACCAGGCAGTGACAGATATAAGTAGTGAATAGGAGATATTTAAAAATATTTTAATACGCATTGGTTGGAAACCTAATAGCTGGGCACTTAACCCTTAAATGCCGACTGAACGTATTTTACGTGGAAATTTTTTGTCTTTCGGGTGCCGACTGGACGTATTTTACGTCGACATACAAAAGTTTTTTTAAAAATTTGCGGAAAAATACTTTTAGGCCTACCAGCCAAAAACTCTTGAATCACGCGCCTTGGTGGATGCTGTGAGTTCACGGATCAAGGTGTTGTTTTGTTTACAATCGTCACGCAGGCGCGCAAACGCGAATTTCTTTCTTGCTGCACTAAAAAGTATCTGTGACACATCTCGGAAATTATTTCGTCACTTTGATATAATTTTTGTACCATTTTAAATTAGCCGTTACATGGAGTATTATATATGAAAATGTGCGCATTTTTATGTAGAATACAAAAAAAAAATACTCATGATTGTAGCTTTTATCAGTTTAGAGATATTTTCATATGAATAACGATAAGTGCCAAAATTTCAACCTTCGGTCAAATTTGACTCTGCCAAAATGGTCGAAAAACGCAATTGTAAGCTAAAACTCTTATATTTTAGTAATATTCAATCATTTGCCTTCATTTTGCAACAAATTGGACGTCTCTAGCACAATATTTCGATTTATGGTGAATTTATGAAAAAACTTTTTCCTTGCGTCCGCGTGGTAACTCTTCCGAAAAAAATCATACATGCGATTGTGGTAATGTTTGCACCATTTTAAAATTAGCCGTTACATAAAGTTTTATGTATGGAAATGTGCGCAATTTCATGCACAATACAACTAAAAACAACCTATGGTTGTAGTTTTTATCAGTTTTGAAATATTTTCATATAAAAAATGATGTGACAAATTTTCAACCTTCGGTCAACTTTGACTCTACCGAAATGGTAAAAAAACGCAACTGTAAGCTAAAACGCTTATATTCTAGTAATATTCAATCATTTACCTTCATTTTGCAACAAATTGGAAGTCTCTAGCACAATATTTCGATTAATGGTGAATTTATGAAAGAAATAACATTTTCTTTACGTCCACGCGGTAACTCTTCCGAAAAAATCATACGTGCGATTGTGGTAATGTTTGCACCATTTTAAAATTAGCCCGTTACAATAAAGTTTTATATATGAAAATGTGTGCAATTTCATGTAGAATATAACATAAAATAATTGAAGGTTGTAGCTTTTCTCATTTTTGAAATGTTTGCATATAAATCACGATAAATAGAAAAAACCACATTCGGTCAACTTTGACTCTACCCAAATGGTCGAAAAACGCAATTGTAAGCTAAAACTCTTACAGTCTAGTAATATTCAGTCATTTATCTTCATCTTGAAACAAATTCGAAGTCTCTAGCACAATATTTAGATTTATGGTGAATTTAAAAAAAAAATACTTTCCTTCCCTCCGCCCGTGGATTCTCCGCCACAAATCTCCGAAATGCGTACGTCCCATTCTCGGAATATCTGCTCCGTTTCATATTCGGCATTTCATAGTTTTATATATATGAAAATGTGCGCAATTTCATGTAGAATAAAACGAAAAATATTTGAAGGTTGTAGCTTTTCTAATTTCCGAAATAATTGCATATAAAAAAAATTCGACATTAGGTCAACTTTAACTCTTCAGATATGGTCAAAAATGCAATTGTAAGCTAATACGCTTACAGTATAGTAATATTCAATCATTTGTCTTCATTTTGAAAGAAATTGGAAGTCTCTAGGACAATATTTAGATTTATGGTGAATTTTTGAAAAAAATATTTTACGTCTGCGTGTTATTAATTCATGCATTATTTTGTGATAATATTTTCTCTGTGTTGCTTTTATCGTTTTATAATGTGTTATATACCAAAATGATTGCAATTTAGTGTACATTACAACGAAAAAAATGAACTCGTTACCTTTAACCGTTTTGCGCATAGCGCGATTTGATTACAATTATATATGAAATTTTGTTTTCGTGCTATCATATATCGCATTATTTATATATGATGATAATTTTTTTCATTTCTGATGGTTGCATACTAAACTTCAGGTAATGACAGAAAAAGGAGCTAAAAATGAACTCTTAATCTTGAAAACTAAGCGCGCTGTGATTTGGGAAAAAATGATTTTTTCCTCGGCACACGGAAGACAATTTTTAATTTACCCCTTCGGCGTTTAAAGGTTAATGAAGCCATTTGATAGAGTAGGGAAAGTTAGGAATATCATGGTCAATTCAAAAAACAAAATATACCAGTATGCTATTGTAAAGTTGAACATTATAATTAACTAATGGATACGTAAGGAGCAAGGTAAACAAAATCTTCCAGGGAAAAGAATTGCAAGGCAGTAAAGACACTAAACCCACAAATATTAAATCTACATGCCCACCAGAGTTTTGGGTCTTGGATGTAAGCTCACCTTAGTGGGAGTGGAAGTATTCTTCCTCCTTTTTTGAGAGTGTTTAGGGTTATTGTACAAGGTCACATTAAGGCTAGTATCAAGTAATGGGCTTCTGTTGAAAGAAAACCAAAAGTATTCAAACAGGAGAAAAGCTGATGGCTTATATCAGGAAGGGGTTACATATTGAACACAAACAAAATGGCAGTGAATCTAAACTTGTTGTACAAGCCATTAGAAAATGTGGGGAGACTTAAGATATGTGATGTACAATTTGTTTGAAATTGTGGGAGGCATAGATGTCATGAAGCTTTTGCAGTATATTTTGAAGCACTATTCCCTACCCATTGCCCACCATTTCTGTTGTGTGGAAAAAATAAAGGTTGGATGATGAATGCTCATTTTGTTCTTGGATAACCTTTTTGGAAAGTGCTAAGTGATACAGATTCTTTAGGTTCAATTATTAACCCTAATTTCTCTGAATTATTGTATGGCTCGGTGGTATATATGTATTGTGAAGGGATAAAGGAATCCAAGGGAAACTTAGTGTCATTAATGAGGATTTTTCCTCGTTGAAAGTTAAGAAAGAAGAAACATACCAATAACAATTTTATATCCATTTCAGATTGCGATGAGTGTATGGAAAATAGAGAAGGGGAGTGTCCATTCCATCCTTTTTATCTCATTTTGGATGTAGTGGTATGTATTATCTTATTCATGAACTGCTGTTGATAATAATATATCAAGTAAAGTTAGATGTAGAATTAAGCACCTCAGTGGCGTGGTCGGTATGGTGTTGGCGTACCACCTCGGTGGCCACATGTTCAATTCTCGGGTATTCCATTGATTAGTGAGAGATGTGTATTTCTGATGATAGAAGTTCACTTTCGATGTGGTTTGGAAGTCGCATATAACCGTTGGTTCCGTTGCTGAATAACCACTGGTTCCATGCAACATAAAAACACCATACAGACAGATAAATGTAGAACATTTTATTCCTACACATACCGTTGCCATACTGGAACCTGTTGATTTGAGTTTTGAAAGGTCAATAAGGAACCCTATACACAATTAAAGAACATCACAACAATTGAACAAGATCATAAAGTTAAACCTTGTCCATACAACATGACACGGCTGTTCAGTTTGGATCTCTGCCTCTAAACCCTCAGACATTCATTTTGGGTTTGAGATTTCATATAGCTTAGTTTACATCACTTTCTAGGAGGGACACAGATTTGTCTTTTATTCCTTAAATCGAGCCTTTGGTCAGGTGAGTTTATAGATATGTATCTTCCTAATTTCTATGATTTATGTGGCATTATTTAGCTCCTAATACTTCAAATAGATTACTCCCAGTAATATGCAATAATTTAGAGCTCCTGTGCTGTTAGCATTGATGGAAGTTTGGTTGCTCAGGTTCAACAGAAATTAGCAGGTTTTTAGCAAGGCAAGAGGGTTATTATCTACAACACAGTTTTAACCCTTAGGAGCCAGGGTAATAAATCAATATGCAACACCCCAGGCTGACAAAACTTTGAGTTCAGCTAATTTGAGAAAAAACATCAATGGAAAGAGGAATATGTCTAAATGCACATTGAATAAGATTTTTTTTTCCTACAGTCCCAGAGAAGTTGAAAATGACTATATTTACAATCCCTTGTGAGTCCTCTTTACAAAGTCATAAATTTTAACAAGATATTATTTTTCTAATAAATTTATATTTTGTAAAATTATAATTACATCTCACACAATATCTAAACATAAAATAAAACTAGTAAATTCTGAGCATATTTTTTGTAGTAAAACGTTTACATAAATTTACCAAGAACGACAATGCAGTAAACATTTTTGATTTATACATGTTTTGTTCTAAAGTGTGTGTGCATTTTTCTTTGCAAAATTACACTTATAACCAACATACTATCATAAATGATAAGAACTAAAACTAACAGCAACCCCTTGGTATATTTATGATAAAATTTACCAAAAGACGTCATGTAAGACAGAAGACATCATGTAAGACAGATCTTTGAAGTCAAGATCAAAACTAAGCCCTGAACCACTGAGTCTCTCATCTTAGCCAGTCTAAAAGTTGCCATTAGAGAATTTATGGGCTATAGAAGTAATGGCACCTCTTTCCCGCCTGATTCCCCCAAATTGATGGCACAAAATTGTTATTCTCCATGAGTGAATCCGTCGTCCACCCAAAACCTGTTAGTGCTACTCGTGAGAATATCCGACCATTAAGGGTCAAGAGGTATTAGAAAGTTGAATATATTTGGCTTTCATGTTGAATTGATTTTTTTTAATGGTTTTTATTTTTTCTTATAACTGAATACAAGACCATATATATATATATATATATACAGTAGTACCTCGAGATACGAAAGGCTCACTTACGAAAAAATCAAGTTACGAAAGCAAAGACGAAAAATTTTACTGCTCTACATACGAAAAGTTTTCAAGATACGAAAGGTTTCTGAAAGTCCGAGATTCGCCCCATAACAATTTTGAAACTCGTGCTGCACGCCGCCATCTTAGTTATAGTAGACTCGCCACCATCCTCCTGCTCTCCCCATTTTGTTCTGATGCTAGCCAAGCCATGAATCCTTTCTCTCTAATTGGACAGCATCCCTCCCATCATGCATCTTCTATACATACGTACTACGTGTTGGCGTGCTTTACCTCGGCCACTTAGCACCCGAAGCTTTACCGTACGCAATCGGCATTCGTTCGCTCCAACGATTTCGTTTAGTAACGTAAATTCGTTAGTGATTTCATTGCAGTACGTACATATTATCGTGTTGTGCTACTTTATCGTGTTGTGAGAACGTAACTTAATTACGTACAGTACATAGAGTCATGGGTCCCAAGAAAGTTGCTGAAGTTTCACAGAAAGAAGAGAATGCTTTCTATGGAGACAAAAATGGAGATAATAAAGAAATGAAGCTGGCTTGCGGTTGAGTGTGATCGCTAAGGAATACGGCCGAAAAATCCGTCGACGATAGCACCATCCTTAAGCAGAAGGAAGCCATCAAAGCAGCTACACCTTCCAAGGGCGTCACTATTTTGTCCAACAAGAGGAGCCATGTGCATAATGAAATGGAAAGGCTGCTTCTTGTATGGATCGAGGACAAAGAAATCGATGGCGATACGATAACTGAGACGGCAATCTGCTAGAAGGCCAGCGCTATTTTCGGCGATTTGATTGCCCAAGCCAAGGACGACGGCGAGAGGGGACATCAACGGCAACCCCAGAGTTCAAGGCTTCTCATGATGGGTTGGTTCGAAAAATTCCGTAAACGGACTGGCATCCATTCGGTGGTGAAGAAATTGAAATTACGTAAACTATAAAAAAGTAAAACAAAATAAAAAATAAAAAAAGACAAAATAAATTTTATTTTAAGTTTTTTTTGTAAAGTTAAGTGTTACAGTTTTGTTAATGTGTTTTGTAAAGTTTAGTTTTTTTTTTTTTTTTTTGACTTTTTTATGTGTTTCGTAAAGTTAAGTGTACGTATCTGCCGTTTGTCCTCCTCCTCCTCCTCTGCCGCCACTTTCGGAGATAGCCTCATTCGAAAGGTAAGCTTCGACATTTTACGTTACAGTAATAATATTTCTTGTACACTAATATACACATTAATTTACAGGTTTGGATTTTTATTCTTAATTTAGGTATTGAATGGTCCGGAATTGTTGTAGTATTTCATTGTTTATTAGGTCAATTTAGCTTTATTTTGAAATTTAATGAGGTGTTTTTGGAGGGCTTGGAACGGATTAGCCATTTTACATGTAAAATGTGTTTCCAAGATACGAAAAAACTCATTATACGAAGGCCGCCTCGGAACGGATTAAAATTTCGTATCTCGAGGTACTACTGTATATATATATATATATATATATATATTATATATATATAATAAATAAATATAAATGTATATATATATATATATATATATATATATATATATATATATATATATATATATATATATATATATATATACACACCTGTGTATATATATATATATATATATATATATATATATATATATATATATATACCTGTTATTTATATATTATATATATATATATATATATATATATATATATATATATATATATACCTGTATATATATATATATATATCTATATATATATACTGATATATATATATCTATATATATATCTCTATACTCTTAACTGATATATATATCCTATAATCATCTATAATATCTAATATATCTAATATAATGTTATATATAATATATTATATATATAATATATATATAATATACTATATATAATATATTTATATGATATATATACTTACAATACCGTATAATTATATATAGATATATATAATAGTATATAATCCTATATATATATATAATATAATATATCTATATACCTATATATATAATATATACCATATATATATATATAATATATATATAGCCTATATTATACTACATCATACCTATATCATAATATATATAATTATATATACCTGTATCATATATTATGATATATATAATATATATATATATGATATACTATATAAGAAGCTCTATATATATATATATATATATATATAATACCTGGATTATATTAATATTATCTATTAGATAATTATACATATTTACTATATACCATCTAATCTGATATTATAATTATAATTATATATATCATATATATATATAGATAATCAATAGATATTATAAATCATGTCTATATATATCAACCTGTATGTTCATATATATACATATATATATATTAGTTATATATATATTATATAATATAATTATATTATTATATATTATAATATTTAGATACCTGTAATATTATATATACACATATATATACCCTGTATATATATATCTATATATTCTGTATTATATATCTATATAATATTATATATTATATTATATATTTATATTATATATTATATACCTGCATATATATATATATATATATATATATATATATATATATACACACACACACAGTAGTACCTCGAGATACGAAATTAATCCGTTCCGAGGCGGCCTTCGTATAATGAGTTTTTCGTATCTTGGAACACATTTTACATGTAAAATGGCTAATCCGTTCCAAGCCCTCCAAAAACACCCCATTAAATTTCATATAAAGCTAAATTGACCTATAAACAATGAAATACTACAACAATTTGGACCATTCAATACCTAAATTAAGAATAAAAATCCAAACCTGTTAAATAAAGTGTATATAGTGTACAAGAAATATTATTACTGTAATGTAAAATGTCGAAGCTTACCTTCGAATGAGGCTATCTCTGCTAGCCCGGCCTTGAGAGAGGCTATATACGTAAACGGAAATAATTGAGGGAGGACAGGAGGAAATTAATGGAACTTACCATAAAACTGATTATTAATGAATATTTAATCTAGAGCAACAGGTCGCCAGAAAACTCAGCTAAAACTTTACAGCTATTTATTTACAAAAGGCTCGTACTGGCCTGGAGAAATGCAGCGTCCACACTTTGGGACTTATAAACTCTCACAAATGGATAATAGCTGGCTCAAATTGGATTCGTGAAGCTGGTTTCATAAACTTGGGTAATGCAACACTTGCGGGCAGAGAGACTGGGCACGTGACTCATGGAATCTGGAAAAGAATCCCAGATTAAACAAGATAAAAGAAAAAGGATTTCTTTTTATCAGTTACTATTGGTATTTCGTTCTCTAACACTGGGGAAAAGGAACTCTATTGTTTCGCTGAGGTATGCGATGACTTCATTCGTCTGGGACGATCACACAAGGGGAAGCATGCGGCCATGAGGCAGTGAGAGGGAACAAAAGGATGAGTTCTTTTTGGGTTGGAAATTGAATTGGGAAAACGAGGATCAAATAGATAATAGGATGGGAGAGACTGGCAATATGCTGTTCCACAAGACGTACCTGGATGTCGTGTTCAGTGTGGACCTTTGTAGAAAAACGTGGCCTCGCTTTGTCTTGGGCCTGGGTCGATCGGCGCGCCACTCACGCCCTGGATAGGCCTAACAGGAAGGCAGGTGGTTGGACATCCGTCCGAGGTCGCGTCTTGCAGTCGACTGGGGGAGATCGCAGGCGGTTAGCTTGGGTGTTGGGATTCAGCTTAACCCCCCACGAGCAAGGCAAATCCTGGAAACAGAGCATACAGCCAGCAGAGGGGTCACAGGAAAAAGAGCTTAAGATATAGGTCTAAGAGTAGCCTGAATCTGCCTACATCCTTCCCTTCGAGATACGTCCCTAAAGCTGACAAAAGACTATATTCCCCCAACTGGGGAACTCCCTACCTCTAGCTGGCGGGTTTTGGTTCCCGCGTTTCCTAGAAATCAGCTGATATTTGGAGGAAATGGCTGCCGTTTTCCAAATCATACTAATTAATTAATTTCGGGGTAGACGAAACGATCTATAAACGTAGCAGCTCCCCCTGTTAAGAAGGCATTCACTCCCTTTCGGGCGTGAAGGTCTTGGCTTAAATAAATTGATCGTCTCGACTACCCAGTTCTCCTACTCTAACTTGAAGTTCTTTTGAGCAGCGATACAGCTAACTACAGTGGCCTACCTAACTTATAGGTGGAGATGCTAAGTGTACTAACTTAATGTAGTAATGTAGTCTAGCCTAAGTAATAACTACGGGTTGTCTGTGACGACAGTCTACTCTACCCCTAGATAAGGTTACTTGAAAATTCTACTTGCTACTAACCTAATGCCCTGGTACTAAATCATTAGCCTAACCTACTCATTATAGTTAAATGAAGACGCAATCATTCCAGAGTGTGGTACGCACAGCAGTAGTTCAGCGACGGAATTGTTAAAATACATGATGAGAGGTAATGATGCGTGGGGATGATGAGTGGTTAGTTTGACCAGGATGGAAATGCCAATGAGGTAATTATATTTAAGTGAGGGTTAGTATTACGATGGCTAGGGGTTAGAGGGTTAGTTCTTACTGGCAGGATCAGGCTGGATACCTTCTCTGGGTAGGTGCCGAGGATCACTGCAATTGAATGCGACACTGTACCTCAGGCACAGGTGTCAAGGAGAGCATGTGGCTCTTTGGTTAGTGTGTTAATGATTTGCTACGTCCCTTCTTCTTCTTCTTCTTATTCCTCCAGGACCTGGCTATACCAGTCCTAGGAAGTTAGGACGGGAGGCACCGACTCTGGGGGAAGGCAGAAACGCCGGCAGAGGCAGTGGTAGCCTGAGGGATTTCAGGATAACACCCTACTTCGGTATCTGCAGCAACCGTCGTAGAGGTGGAACCTACTGCAGGGGAGGCCCTCACTTCAGCTGCTGCGACAGCCGTCGTAAGGGTAAAACTCCAGGCTGACTCCTGGTCGGGCAGTTCCTGGTTTTCCAGAGGAGGTATGAAGGTTAGGTCTGCTGGAGGTTCATCCTCGGCGACAGTGGTGAGGGTGAAGAAGACTCATGGACTTTGGATTGGCCATGGGCTGTGGTAAAGGATCCATGCCTGTTGGAGGATCTCCTGTAGGAGGATCCTTGGTTAGGTTAGGCGCCGGCACTAGCTCGGGGCCAGGCGCAGAAGTCAAGTTCTGTGGTGGCTCTACGTACAGGCTGAACGGAGCTTGGCACTGCCCAGTGCTGCCAAGTGGCACTTGCAGAGAGTTGAGGTCGACTGGACCTGTGGCGGGTACCGGAGGTGCAATACCTCTCAGCATGCCCTTGGAAATGGGAGACAGGCTCCTGTTTCTTGTTGAAGGCTAAGCCTTGTGGAAAATGGACATTGTCCGCTGCTGGTAGTCGGCTAGAGCACCTAGGCCGAATTCATTAGAGTGCCCTATTACGTTGCAGGTTTTGCAAACGGAACTGTGAATGATCAATCTCCCTCCTTGGTAACGGGGGAGACTGTTGGTGGACGTACTCCCTGGAGGAAGTAGAATTTCGATGACTCCTTGCTTTGGAATGATTTGTCGTGGGGTTAGGACCCCTAGGCTTTTTGGAATGCGAGGGAGACTTCATGTCTTGCCCTAGGAGGAGGTCGTAACCTCCTGGAATGTAGCTTGCAACTGCAAGGGTACAAACTTTGGAAAAATGAGGTCTGCTGACCCTCAATTGGACGGTCGGAAGGATCAGCTTGATATGGTTGATACCTTCTATGGTTATTAAGTGACATTTATCGACGTTAGCCCCTCGAGGGATTCGATCTTCCCGTATCAGGGAGATTTGAGCGCCAGAGTCGTCGTAGGCTCTGACGTGGCTTGGCTGATAATGGCTTTGGAGGGGTGTGACGGTTATAGGGCCCTTAGCTGGGGGTCCTAGTGAAGAAGGATTAGTAACGGCCATTGCGATGGCAGGAATATTATGATTAGCACACCCTCCGTAGTTTGCAGACATGTGACCCTTGCGGCCACAGTCGCGGCAGAACGTGTTCCAGAACCTCTTCCGTGGCACTGGACGGTAAGGCCGAGATGCCCCCACAGGTTGCGAATCTGTGGAGTCACCAAGGCTGGCAGTGTGCTCTGGCACAGGTGAAGAGTCCTCTCTGGCAGTGATTTGATATGGGGAGGTTAAGGAAACCTCCGTTGAATCACCCTCGGAAGCAAGTCTGGGGTTAACTGGTGGGCTTACCTCTTCCAAAGTGGAGGAGGTAGGCGGTAAAATGGTAAGAGGCTGAGAGGATGCGGCAGGAACTTTGGGCTCTGACACTGGGTCAGGGCCAGGTTCACAAATAAAAGGGATGTCGGGGACATCGGAGGCACTAGCCTCTGAATCTAAAACTGATGATTGATTATGAGGCATGCTGCAGGGATCCGGTGCATCTGGTAGTGGGAGCTGCGTCCAGGGGAGATACGGCTTAAGTAGATCTCGGCCCAATATCACCTGATAAACATCATGAAATGGGTCAACTACGCCCAGGCGGCACAATGTGGTTTCCCTGGTCTCCTGGTCCAGAAAGGGCATTTCAACATTCAGAAGGACTGAAGGAACAGAATAGAGGTTACTGTCAATCCATTCAAACTGAATTTCTTTGTCCGTCTGGATTTTGGCACCCCTAGGCAATGCCTTTCTTGAAATAAGGGAGACCTGGGCTTCGGTGTCGGCCATGACTTGTACCCACCCCTGATAGGCCGTAGGAGACTGTTCATCAGTCAGGGCTATATGGTAGCCTTGGAGAAGTTCACCGAGAAGTTCACCCTGGAAGCTCTCATCCCAAGGTAGAGATCGACTTGGGCACTGGTCGGAATCCACAGCATGCCCACGCACACAACAAGTAGTGCAGAACCTTCGGCAACCACCTCTTACCGTGAGTCCAGCTCATGGTCCTGGGCTTAGAACTAGCAGAGAGATTGCGTCATACAGGTAATGACCGACTTACGACCTATGCAACTTACGTCTGATCGACTTTAACGACTATTATTTTCACCCTTTTCGGCAGAACGTGCATACGAACGTACGATACTTTTTCCTGCGGCATCCGTGCATCTCTCGGGTCCCGCGCTCACTCAGTGTTGCCTGTAGCTCCGTACTGGAACGCATCTCTCGCTCTGCTGTGTTCATTTTTCAATAACTTTGTGTTAATTTTGATCATTTTTGAAATGTCTGCCAAGAGAAACTGTGTTGATCTACTCCTCAACATGCCAAGAAGGAAAGGAAGGCCATTGACTTGGACACAAAAATGACAGTGATTAAGCAGTTTTCGAAGAAGGGAAGAAAGTGAATGTGATCGCACGTGATATGAAGGTATCTCATTCTACTGTGTCCCCACGATTCTTAAGGATAAGGAAAGGATTCGTGATGCTGTGAAAGGTTCTGCACCCATGCGATCGACAGTGATTACGAAACAACGCACTGGCCCCATCCATGAAATGGAAAAATTATTGCATGTTTGGATGGAAGATCAAATCCAAAAAAGGACACCGTTAAGCCTTTTTACTGTGCAGATGAAGGCTAGAAGTCTGTTTCAGACTTTGAAGGAACGTGCTGGAGTAGAGTATAAGCAAGAATTTTTGGCAAGCGTTGGCTGGTTCAAGAGGTTCAAAAAAACGATTCCAGCTGCATAGTGTTTCGAGTGACTGGAGAAGCAGCGAGTGCGGATGAGGAAGGAGCTAGCAAGTTTGTCGACAGTCTCGATGAAATGATTACGGATGAGGAATATCTTCCAGAACAAATATTTAATGTTGATGAAACAGGTTTGTTCTGGAAACGAATGCCAGAACGCACTTACATCCATAAGGAAGCCACTAGCATGCCAGGATTTAAAGCTTTTAAGGATAGGCTGACTCTACTGCTTGGTGGAATGTCGCGGGGTTCAAGCTGAAACTCTTTTTAATTTATCATTCAGAAAACCCACGAGCGTTCAAGAATGTAAGCAAGTACACTTTGCCTGTCTACTTTCGCTCTAACCGTAAGGCATGGATGACACAGACACTTTTTTGAGACGGGTTTGTCAACTGTTTCATTCCTCAAGTGCGTGAATACTGCCTAGAGAAAGGAATTCCTTTCAATATTTTACTGCTGCTCGATAATGCGCCTGGACATCCACCTCACTTAGCTGATCTGAATCCTGATGTGAAAGTGGTTTTTTTTGCCACCAAACACCACTCCAATTCTTCAACCTATGGACCAAGGTTCGATTGCAACATTTAAGGCAAACTATTTAAGAATCACCTTTGCGCAAAGCCATAGCTGCTCTAGATGCCGACCCAGAACTATCCCTACGAGAATTTTGGAAACGCTACAATATTCTGCATGCTATCAAGAATGTGTCTTCTGCCTGGGAGACTGTGACGGAGAAGTGTATGAATGGCATATGGAAGAAGTGCGTTAAACGTTTTATTTGAATGATTTTGATGGATTTGACAGTGAACAAGAACTTGATGTGATATGGGGAAAAATAGTGAAACTGTCAAAAGAGCTTTCCTTGGATTGTGAAATAGAAGATATTGAGGATTTGCCTAGACCACGCTTCCGAAGAACTTACAAATGAAGAGCTGATTGAATTGGAAGAAGACGGTGGCGGAGGAAGAAAGAAGAGAAGCGGAGGATGAAGAGTTGCCAGAAAGGAAATTTACCGCCAAGGGATTATCAGAAGGATTAGCTCAACTAAATAAACTCCTTGCACATTTCGAAGAAATGGACCCAAATTATGAAAGGTTTGCAAAGATTGAACGGATGGCACACGATTTGTTTCGTCCGTATCGTGAAATTTACGAGGAGAAAAGAAACAAAACAATCCAGACGAAACTCACCATGTTTGTGAAACGAACACTACTCCTCCCGTCACCGCCGACCGTCACTTCAGCTGATGAAGTCAACGACCTCCAGTCAAGCACCAGCGATGCCAGAAGTCTTTAATTTTATTATATTTTCCTGTACTACATACTAGTTATCAATTGTATTTTTTGAATGTTTTCTATTTTTTGCACATGTATTTTGTATTTTTCAACATTAAACAAATTGTACTGTAGCATCCAGTGTTTAAATTAAACCTGACAAAGTAACAGAACAACAGGAAACAGTATGATGCATAGAGAAACGGGTTTGCTATGAACTTAACAAACGTAACATACATAAGACGCAATTTCGTGTACGTAGAGAGACGTTACAGACATTACAAATGGTATAAAAATTCCAAGAAATCATAACTAAAAAAGGATGAATTTTTATATGAGCATGACAAACGAAGTTCTCTCCTCTCCCTCTCTCTCTCTCTCTCTCTCTCTCTCTCTCTCTCTCTCTCTCTCTCTCTTCAGTGAAAGCCTCGATTCGATAGAATTTTTTCCACGTAATCATAGGCGTACGAGGTGAAGTTCATTTGGGAGGGCAACACCTAATTTGCCCGAATTTTCATTATGAAACAGTATGATGCGTGGAGAAACAGTTTGGACAAACGTTTTGGCGAATGTAACAGTAACTAGAGAGACTTACAAATGGTATAAAAAATTCCAAAGAAAATCATAACTAGTACAATAAGTAAATTAACTAAAAAAAAAAAAAAAAGATGAATTTTTATTATGACTGACAACCGAAGATTATGAACAGTATGATGCGAGGAGAACGTTTTGGAACGTTTGCCGAATGTACAGTACTAGAGAGACCGTTACAAATGGTTAATAAAAAAATTCCAGAAATCATAACTAAAAAAAAAAAAGGAATTTTTATATGAACGTGCACAACCGAAGCATTATGAACAGTATGATGCGAGGAGAACAGTTTTGGACAAACGTTTGGCGAATGTAACAGCAAGGAGTAGTAATGTCGTGTAGAGAGACGATATAAATGGTATAAAACAAAAATAATCATAACTAGGAAATACGTACATGAAACTAAAGAAAAAGGTTGAACCTACAAACGTAGCAATATGAAACAGTGTGATGTGTGGAGAATGGGTTCGTCTGACGACTTTGACAAACGTTAACAGTAAGGCGTAGTAATGTACACGTCATTACTACGCCTTACTGTTAACGTTTGTCAAAGTCGTCAGACGAACCCATTCTCCACACATCACACTGTTTCATATTGCTACGTTTGTAGGTTCAACCTTTTCTTTAGTTAATTTATTTTGCTATCTTTGTTTTCTTTAGACTTCTTTGTATTTCCTAGTTATGATTATTTTTATATTTGTTTTTATACATATGTGTGAGATGTTACACATGCTACAAAAATGTAAAGAAATCATAACTAGGAAATATAATACACATTCTAAAGAAAAAGACAGCAAAATAAACTAGCTAAAGAAGGGGTTGAATTGTTTTTACATACGTATATGAACTTGTGAAAGGGTATCGTATAGTACTATCGTAATAAACATATATGACAGTAAGAATATGCACTAAGAATGGTAATACAATGGTTTTAATGATAATGAATGTTAAATAATAATGAATTATGACTTAAATATGATAACATAAGTAATAATCTAAGAAAATGTTGATAAAATATGACTTTCAGATGATGTCATATCCATTACACAATATGTATATGTACGATAAACTCTACGGTAATTTAGCAGACTCGACATGCGTCCAAATCGAGTTACGACTTGTTTTGCAGAACAATTGCAGTCGTAAGTCGGTCACTACCTGTATATGAGAGCTAGCTCATGCTTTCTCTCTTCTTCACGTGCCTTCCTTTCTGCTTCTCTGGCTTTTCTCTTGTTTTCTCTTTCTTCCCTTTCTTGTAGGCGTGCGGCATCCTGCTGCGCCTTTATCCACTGGTCCAGTGCTGGTCCAGTGTAACTGGCCTCCTTGCCCAGAGTTATGAGAGCTGCGAGTTTCTCTAGCTCTATGGCAAAGAAGTAGCAGGAAGCAGGGAAAGATATTTCCCTTAGGCTGCAGTAGAGGCTCTGATAAAGTTGAAATAATGGCCAGGAAGGGTACTGAATGGAATGGGAGTGCCTACTGTGGAAAGCGGCACTCACTTGGAAATGGGTTCTCGATAGTGGTAATGAAAAGTCTGAAAAGACTGGGTGCTTGGTGGCACTTTGTGAATGGCACCTTCTGATGAGGTGAAAAAATCACATGGAGTGTGCGGCGTACGTCACACTTACGGGCGTTCCCAACTTGGGAGACGCTGGAATGGGCTACCTGTAGGTCCAATACAGGTGCACGGCACTTTCGGAGGCGTTACTTGGTTCAGTGAATCCAAAAATGTGGATACTCTAATGAATGTGGGCGTTCCGTAGGACGGACACGCAGGTATAGGGCTACTTGTACGTCTGAACAGGTGCACGGCGCTTATGAGGAGGCGTTCCTTGGACAGCACTAGTAGTGCTGGTATTGCGGCACTTTGGGAGGCGTTCCCTTGTTGAGTGTTCCGAAGGATCACTGACCCTTGTACACAGACACACTAATCAATTGGGCGTTCTGTAAGGACGGACACGCAGGTTTGACAGCACTTAGGGCTGGTATTGCGGCACTTTGGGGAGGCGTTCCCTTGATTGGGTGATCCGGGATAGCGGATTCACTAATGGATTGGGCGTTCCGCAAGGACGGACACGCAGGTTTGACAGCACTTAGGGCTGGTATTGCGGCACTTGGGGAGGCGTTCCCTTGTTGAGTGTTCCGAAGGGTCACTGACCCTTGTACATGGACACACTAATTACTGGGGCGTTCCGTAAGGATGGACACGCAGGTTTAATGGCTACCTGTATGGCCTGTACAGGTGCAATGGCACTTATGAGGAGGCGTTCCTTCTTGGGCACTGGTAGCGTGCTGGTGTGTCCCGGACACTACATGCAGTATACTTAAATATACTGAAGTGAAATGGCACTGCTCATGGCAGAGTGTAATGGTGGAGGAGAGAAAGTAAAAGGTGGGAGTACTTCAGCAGCCAGTCGATGGACAGTGTCAAGAATTAGTGGCACTGTAAAGTGGTAAGACCTGACGTGCACTGGTGGTGGCCAGTCCTAAACTGGTAATGACTTCCTTGTCTGGAAGTAATGAATTTGCGTGGCACACTGTGCGGGTTGTGCTTGTGGTATACGCAAGTCTTTTGTGATAAAAGAAAATGAAAAGACCACTCGGGCAACGACGGGTAATGATAATTTTAGAAATGCTCAGTCCCTCGCTGAAGTACTCGATAAATGAATAAATGCTTGCAAAACTGCAATGGACACAGCGCGTACGTATCACGCTCAGTGTAAATGAAAGACACAAGAGACTAAAATAATGTTAATTCTGCATGCTATAATTAATGGTAAGATGTAGTACTCTTGGCTTCGTGAATACTGGGTTCTCTCTCTCTCTCTCTCTCTCTCTCTCTCTCTCTCTCTCTCTCTCTCTCTCTCTCTCTCTCGGAGAGGGTGAAAAATGATATATGAATGAACTCCCTTATATTGAATTGAACTACTAATGTTAGTTTAATATGACGCAACTTGCGTTAAATTATCTACTTACGTTAACGTTTAATGAAAGAATTGCTTTTGATAACGTTTTATGAAAATGATAATGCGCTCGCGGTGGACGATTTTTACGTTAATAGTAGCGGCTTGCGCTTATGAAATGATTTGCATTTACATATGAATTTTGCAAAGACGCGTTTTACGTTAACATTTCTTGTAATTTATTCTACTTGAAGATTTACGTTAACTTTATGTAAGATTACTAGGTCCCTGTGAACAGCGAAGTGACGGTAAGGATTTTAAAATGAAAATGTTAGCAAACATTTGTGAATGAGGTTACGTTAAGTACGAAGTGAAATGAAACTTTCGCTCAGCCAGCGAGTGAGCGATGCGACGTGAAACGCGGTGAGCGGGCAGAGCGGGTTGGACATCGTGTCGTTCAAAACAGCTGATCCTCTGTAAACGCGAGGCGATTTACAACACGAACTTCTAGTTTCTTATTCAAGGCGAATTACATTAATTTCTCTGGCAGAACGATAGATACTAGTACCGAGATTAATATTATTTACGTTAAAACTTTAAGACTTACGTTACTTTGTTTAAATCGTTGAGATAATTCTTAAAGGGGGTAACAAACATGGCTGCCACTGTGAGTGAAACGAGGGCTGGCTGGCAGGCATGAGAGTGCGCGAAGCTGAAAAGCTGGGAAGCTTGAGCGGTTACCAACACTTGGAATGAAAACTAAGTTAAAAATGAATTCCCTAACATATCACAGACAAAAGAATTGTACACTTCTTTTGCCGTAACTATTAGTAAAACACTCCTAACTAGCTAGGCTTTCCAACACAGCAATAAACCCTGGCAAAGCACTTCCTAGTTTTGATCTGGTTCTTTCTGGCATCTATTCTACACACGTGCTCTGTCTCGTCCAACGAGGACAGCACAAAGTAACAGAGAATTCGCAGGGCAAATTGTTTGCTCGCCGCTAAAATAAAGCTCTGGCGCGTTCGCCGTTACAATAATAAGATTTCTACCTATGCTCTTTTAAACACTTCATAAGGAAAATACTTAAACGTACCTTAAGCTAACATTTTTTATAGAATAATCATATTAATGAATGGTATACTTTACCGTGAGTCAGTGTCTGTCTTCCGTGCAAGTGTGCTTAGTTTTTTTTCGCTTTGAAAACATTTACATTCGTTTTACAAGGGATAACGCGATTTACAAGCTTTTATTAAGCAAGCTAGGTTCAAATCCTCGGCGAGGTCGACACTGTTACGTATTAGCCCGGCCTTGAGAGAGGCTATATACGTAAACGGAAATAATTGAGGGAGGACAGGAGGAAATTAATGGAACTTACCGTAAAACTGATTATTAATGAATATTTAATCTAGAGCAACAGGTCGCCAGAAAACTCAGCGAAAACTTTACAGCTATTTATTTACAAAAGGCTCGTACTGGCCTGGAGAAAAGTAAATGCAGCGTCCACACGTTGGGACTTATAAACTCTCACAAATGGATAATAGCTGGCTCAAATTGGATTCATGAAGCTGGTTTCATAAACTTGGGTAATGCAACACTTGCGGGCAGAGAGACTGGACACGTGACTCATGGAATCTGGGAAAGAATCCCAGATTAAACAAGATAAAAGAAAAAGGATTTCTTTTTATCAGTTACTATTGGTATTTCGTTCTCTAACACTGGGGAAAAGGAACTCTATTGTTTCGCTGAGGTATGCAATGACTTCATTCGTCTGGGACAATCACACAAGGGGAAGCATGCGGCCATGAGGCAGTGAGAGGGAACAAAAGGATGAGTTCTTTTTGGGTTGGAAATTGAATTGGGAAAACGAGGATCAAATAGATAATAGGATGGGAGAGACTGGCAATATGCTGTTCCAGAAGACGTACCTGGATGTCGTGTTCAGTGTGGACCGTTGTAGAAAAACGTGGCCTCGCTTTGTCTTGGGCCTGGGTCGATCGGCACGCCACTCACGCCCTGGATAGGCCTAACAGGAAGGCAGGTGGTTGGACATCCGTCCGAGGTCGCGTCTTGCAGTCGACTGGGGAGATCGCAGGCGGTTAGCTTGGGTGTTGGGATTCAGCTTAACCCCCCACGAGCAAGGCAAATCCTGGAAACAGAGCATACAGCCAGCAGAGGGGTCACAGGAAAAAGAGCTTAAGATATAGGTCTAAGAAGTACCAATCTGCCTACATCCTTCCCTTCGAGATACGTCCCTAAAGCTGACAAAAGACACGTCCCTAAAGCTGACAAAAGACTATATTCCCCCAACTGGGGAACTCCCTACCTCTAGCTGGCGGTTTTGGTTCCCGCGTTACCTAGAAATCAGCTGATATTTGGAGGAAATGGCTGCCGTTTTCCCAAATCATACTAATTAATTAATTTCGGGGGTAGAACGAAACGATCTATAAACGTAGGGAATATATATATAGATATATATATAATATATATATATATATATCTATATATATATATATAAATACACACACATCCACCAACCTCTTAAATCTTGAAACCTTGGGACCAGGCCACTGCTGAACCACAGAAAATCCCAGAATATAGTGTTATTTTAACACATCTAGCCTACATTCCCAAGTTAGCCTAATCGTAAGTCAACTACAGCACTAAACTTCTCAGGATCTGCACATTATTACCAGTGACTTTCATATCCTAATTTCGTATCTTCATAATTATCGCTGTTAGTTTCTTCGTCATTTATTTTGATTGTAGAAGATAGCGAGATGAAAAAAATAATGAATTTCGGCAATCAGAGGGCATTTGAATCATGCTGTCAAAACTTGAAGAAAGCACCCCCCTGCCATCTATTTAGGAAATGAACTCATAAACTATTTTCTAATGAAATAACTAGCATAGTTAAAGATTTATGCTTGCACTTCTTACCCCTAGCATATATGATCTCATGGATGGCATATTGAATAGGCAAATACACGTGTAGTTACATAAAAGAAATGATCAAAACTGTATCACATAAGTGCAAGGAATTTGTGCTTTGCCAAATATCTCACTATTTTGATTAAAAGTTTTGACTTAGTAGAGCCTCCTCAAGTGGATATTGAAAAATATATTTATTCCCTTAAGGTTAATATAAAAAAAAAAAAAAACATTCCATTTCACACATTTTTCTGGGCTCAACCTGTGCCGCTCCGTGAAATGCTCCTTATAAGCATCATTTCCAAGGTATAAAACCTATATATACCAGAGAAAAAAGTTGCATGGAATGCCGGTCATATGCCTAGCTCGCTCACCCATATAGGGTGTCGGTACAGTAACTGGGACGTGAAAAACCACTCTCATAGGTCTCTTACCAATTAGTTATCTCCTCTCCCAACATTCCCCGTTACTACGAGGTGCCGTTCTACATCCCACCACTGCCCGCCACCACCCCTACCACCCATGCGTACCCAAAAATTCCTTTCAATTGCATCGTATGAAGTACAAGGTTTTTTCGTTTGTTGATATTTTGTGCTTGATTTTCATAATGACGGACCTCCTGGAAGCTTCCACTACTAAGTTGAGTACTACTATTGGTTGTGCTATGCACTGAAGTTGCGATTTCTTTATATCGTAGGTATTTCCTATGAGAATATGATCTTGATCAAGGATCGTAGATATCCGAACCTAGTCGGCCATTTTGATGTCGCTACTTCACGGAGCTTTGTTTACATGTTGATTGACCATTAGTTCCTCATACTAATTGCAATCATTTTTTGTCCTAGACATATGGAAATAAATGCACTTTTAATATTTTGTATGATTTTTATACGATGTTTACGTGGGTTTTAGATATTTAGTGATTTGGCATACACTGGGCTACTGTCCGAGCATTACATGTTAGAGTCATATCCTACTTTAGGGAGTTTCCCTTGGTTTGACAACTTTTGAGCGTAATTTATCTTTGCATCTTAAATCGCTTAAATCAGCAAATCACCCGATTTCGTAGAAATATTATTAAGAATGATATAGCCTACCTGACCATATCGGTATCTCACCCGATGTTGGAGACCTAGGCTATTCTTTCGGCTTATTTTTTGTCTAGCTTAATATTATGTTATATTCGTTGTGTACCATTATTACCTAATTATCTATTATTCACTTTAATTTTGGTCATTTAGTTTTGTAAGCTACATATCTTGTGGTTCAAGTGGATCTTTATCATCGGTAGGGTTGTCCCACCTGACCGGTCATATGGTCCACTTGATCGCGACGAACCAGTTCGCTCTGCTGCTCCCGCCTAGTACCCCTTCGGTGACATACCTTTTATCACACGATTTAGGTTACTTTTAGGCTTTTCTAGCTGGTTTCGATTGGCTTCCGAACGCACCGGATAGAGCAACTTATGCGTACACTCAGTCTTCCCTTTCGGGTTTCCGCCACATTATTTTGATTCCGTTACAACCGGAATAGTTCTACACACTAATATTTTAGTGTATTGATCAGATTCAGGTATCTCACCCTGTTCTGATATCGTAGATTACACACAAATAGAATTTTGTCGGTCGATCCTGGAAGAGGCGTACAGACGTAGCCTACAAAATCTTATATTCTCTTGTTTACTATGCTCGAAATTTCGGAGCAGGCGGACAGACTACATGACCGATATCCGCCGCTCAATACCTTTTGGTACAGTATACGTCTACCTTGGTAGCGATACAATCATTGGAGAATATTTTTTCCTTAAGTGGATTTAGTTTCCCGGAGCAGGCGGATAAATACGAAGTTAGATCCGCCATAATTTTCAACAGAATAGAAAGATTCATAGACTAAATGACCGAGCCATATATGTTAAGACTTAGTTATAATATATAGAAGTCTATTTTGACTATATATGTTATAATTTAAGATTACGATAAATAGTTCAGGGCTTCCGGTAGTTTATATATACAAATTGAATACTTATGTATCAATTTACCTTACAGGTGGTGCGTTGTCAGATGACAGCTTGCACAGCTGTCCTTCAGCAAAGGTGCGGACATGAGGTTTGCAGGTCCCATGCACCCTGCGCCGTACAGGTCGATGACCTCATCGTCTGACATCCGGATGCGTGTGAGATCTGTTGTTGACTTTTTGCCGATATAACCTCGGACTCGGTGAGTTCGCACTTAGATATTTCATTACTAATTATGAGATATGGTATTCAAGAAGTGAACAAATTATTTTCTTTAGTTTTTAAGAAAGTGATAATCCTAATTAGTTATTCTGTTCTTTTTCAGACCCCACAGGCTGTCAAGAACACATCTCTTTCAACCCTCAAGATCTGGGTTGGCGAATTCGGCCATAACGTCAAGGCTAAGAAACCTTATATTCTATCAGAGGAGTTATGCACCCTCCTCTACCCAAATGCCAAGATGTCAGCGCAGTTTCCCAAGGAAGTAGGGTCTGCACCTATTAATCGCCAAAGATAAAGGAAGACACGCAGTCCTTGCCTGAAGATCTTGAGGGACTGGGGGAAGAAGTGTTGGAAGACGTGGCGGCCATCAGCCTTGACATAGAACCAATGGTTCTGGATGCCAGCGATCAAGGTAGGGAGGTAAGTGGGGCAAGTAGTGTGCGGTCTAGGATTCCTGTTCTTAGCCCTGCACCATCTTTAACATCTTCACATGCTTCTTTTCAAGGGTTTACTGCAAAGACCATGGTTGGGGACAAACCAGGCTCAGTAATCCCAAAAGTCAAACACTTGAGGAAGGTCTTATCTAAGCCAAGTAAACCATCTAGGTTACCGAGACTTAACAAGTTATTAACTGCATCTAAGTCTTCGGAGATTCCGGTAGCAGCTACTCCCCTACATCACGGGTCGAGATCAAGGAGCTCCAAATCTAAGGCTTCAGAACCTTCCTTTGATCCAGTTGCCTTCTCTAATCTTTTAATGGAGAGGATGGGAAGTATGGTCCAATCTCAGATTGGAACCATCTCGGATCGGTTGCAGTCTATGGACACTTTTGCCCAGAGACTGCAAAACCAGGAGAATATGATAGAAATCTCCTGAGAACCGGACTGCCACAACAACAACAGTTTGTGATGCCAGACGCTTCCAAACTTCCGGCTTTTGTAAAGAGCAATCCGTGGCGATTGGCTTTACATGCACCATTCGTGGATGGCATGTTAACCATAGAAGGATGTGGAACTCGGCCAGTAGATGACTGAATTCTACCCGCCGGGATTGCAGTTTCCCTTCCCAGGATATGCTCGACTGACAGAGGAAGCGCTAGTAAGACTAGATATGATTCCTAAGGAGACGATGATCTATCCTAAGGAAACAGGATCAGTCCGCATGGGCCGGACATTTTGAACGAATGGGAGTGTGTGAACACAATGTTGTTCCCCCATAAGAGTTCTTACACAATGTTTGTAGTAGAAGGTCAAACACCGACACCTTGTACTACAAAAGTGGTTGATCTGGCTCTTCAGGCAGCTATGGAGGACAAGCCCATGCCACAACTAAGAGAGACGGAGTTGACTTCTCTACTTTTTCCAGGAGATCATGAATGCTGGGTTGACGCCTCAGCAACTTTCACTACAGGGAAACTGAACACTGACTGTGCCTCTACACAGTTCAGTGACAAACTTCCGAGACTCCCAGAATCCTTGGTCAGAATCGAGTATGAGGCACGTACTCGGTTAAGTAGATCGATCAACTCCGCTACAATGGCAGAAATGGCTTCACTGGTATACCAAGATGAGCCATTGTTCAAGATCCTTACCAAGTCTCTCCTCCTCACACTTCAAAGTGATGCCTATGACTTCGCTGTAGCACGCCGTAATTGCAGAAAGCATGTGCTTTCAGAAGCTACAATAAGGCATGAGCCAAATAAACTGATTAAAGCCTCAATTTGGGGCCCAGACTTATTCCAGGAAGACATTGTTAACAGTGTCTTAGGTGAGGCTGCTAGGGTCAATCAAAGTCTCAAAGTTCGTTGGGGCCTGATGCCAAAATAAAAATATGAACAATCAGGAAATCAGACAAGAGGCAGGAAGAGGTTTAGGAACTTCCAATCATACTAGACTCCACAACCCCAAGCTGTCGTTCAGGCGACGATTCCTGTACCTCAAGGGACTCAGCCGTCTACGTCTAAATCCCAACCCCAACAACAACATGTTTGGATGACTCAGCCTCCTCAACATCAAGCTCCTTCTCCGGCTTTTAACCCCTCCTTTGAGACACAAGGTGTGTTCCATGGGTACAATAGGTACGCCAGAGGTAGTAGAGCCAGAGGTAACTTTCATAATAGAGGTGGAAGGACTTCAACAAGAGGTAGAGGATACAGGGGCAGACGAGGAAACAGACCCTCTTCAAACCATTGAGACATCTCAGGTAGGGGGAAGACTATACAAAATTCGGGGCTGGTGGAAGTGCAGCAAGTGGGCTTCCAGCATAGTATCCAAGGGTCTGGGGTGGAGTTGGATAAAAGGGCCCCCTCCACTAACCAGTTTTCATCAAGCTCCATCGGCAGAACTGGACCTATACACCAAAGATCTTTTGCAAAAGAATGCGGTAAAAGAAGTAAAATCTTTGAAATTTCAAGGACGCTTGATCAGCGTTCCAAAGAAAGACTCGGAACAAAGAAGGGTGATTCTAGACTTGTCACATCTGAATACTTACATTCGATGCGACAAGTTCCATATGTTGACTATCTCGCAGGTGCGGACCTTACTTCCCTGTGGGGCCGTCACCACCTCTATAGATCTTACAGATGCTTACTATCACTGGGCGGCACAGGTCTCTCGCCCAGAAATAGATTTTTCCTCTGTCAAAATCCCTTTATTACTAACATCTATTTTCTTAAAAACAAAGGAGATATGGGATAATTTTTGCTCTCTTGAAGTTGTAAAGAATATGCTGCGGCACAATGAACTAAGAGCAGCTGATTTAAAATCAAGCTAAACCACGGGAGTTCCTAGACCATAGAATGCCAGTTTTAAGAGATTCAACTGTAATATTTGATACATTATTTGTTTTGTAGGACCTAAGACATGGACAGGTAAGCATTTTGTATGGCAATTAACAAACCAAATGAGTCATGATCCTTAATATTATTAAAAACTATTTTCATACATTCAACTTCCCTGGCAGATATATACTTAGCTATAGACTCCGTCGTCCCCGACAGAAATTCGAATTTTGCGGCACACGCTACAGGTAGGTCAGGTGATCTACCGTCCTGCCGCTGGGTGGCAGGAATAGGAACCATTAACGTTCTAGAACTAGATTTTCTCTGTCGCTGGTGCTGGTAACATCGTTGCTAGTTCCTCCTGACTTTGACTTTCGTGTTTCATCGCCATTGATCTTCTAGACTGATATTTTTGGTGACGTATTGGATCTCTGGCTTGGCATACGCTTTTGTGGACTGTTTTTTGGATTTTGGTTTGGATTTTTCTTAGGATGTCTGACACTAGTTTTACATTCAGAGTGTGTGTTAATGAGAGTTGTAGTGTGAGACTACCGAAAGCTTCGGTAGACCCTCACACTACTTGTAAGCGGTGTAGAGGGAATGAATGTTCCGAATCTAACACTTGTGCTGAATGTGAGAATTTAAATGAGGAGGAATGGAAGATTCTTAATTCATATTTGAGAAAATTGGAAAGGGATAAGGCTAGAAAAGCCTCTTCCAAAAGTTTGAGTAGGTCGTTCTCTAACGAGCCAGTTAGTAGTTTAGAACCTATCTCTAATGTAATTGTTGCTTCCTCCCTTACAGCATTACCTTCTCCTTTATCAGATTCTGCAAGTTCGGTATCGGAAATTGCAAATTTGAAGGCTTCCCTCTTGAAGATGGAACGCAAACTTAAGGATTTAGAAGGTAAGCAAAGTGAAAGTGTTCCCAGTGAAGTGGAGGGTGCGTCTGATCGGCTGTCTCGCTCCTAGGGCTAGACCTCTTCCAAGCTCCCAAGCCCAGAGGAGAAGGAATGTCGAAAGCCTTACGGAGGTTTCAGAGAATCCCCACCGGTCAGGCGTCCCCTCGGCAGGATATGTAGTAGCGTCCCAGACTGCCAAGGATAGCCATTGGAAAGGCATCCTAAAACAGTGTTTTTCGTCATCCGATTCTTCATCGAAAAAAGGGTGGAGTTCTGACAAGCTATCGAGACCTTCTAAAAGATCGTGGAATTTGCCAGCTCTGGATTCTAGCCCGGAAAGTTTTCCGGAGGACTATCCACCTGAGAAGAAGAAGAAAGAGATTTATTCATCAAATCCTCCTTCCCCTAGATCGGATACGGAGAAAGAAGACGTTGCTACGAAGATCCTGAATGAAATGCAACAGCAAATATCTTTGTTGGTTGGAGTATTAAAGAAGGATCCTCCTCGGAGAAAGGACCGCTTCCTTCCTATCAAAAAATCCCATCCAGCAGAAGTTTCAGATAGCTCGGACGAGGCGCCAGCCAGGCGCCTGCCAGGCGCAAAACGCCTACCAGGCGAGAGGCTACAACCAATATTGATACATACAGGAGGCGCCGGGCGCCTGCCAGGCTCCAGGCTCCTGCCAGCTGCGAGAAACCATCCAGGAATGATGCATCATCCAGGCGCCATGAGCCAGGATCTCCAGCTTCATCAGACATGAAGTTAGAAGTTGACCAGGAGGCTCCTTTTTGGGTCTTTTCACAGGATCAGTTTTCTCCTGACAGGGACACAAGATGTCGCACAGGCGGCCGTAGCCCTTTTCAGGATGTGGCTGATTCTGTGAGAGGTTTTTCGCATTCAAGACCTTCTCCTGATAGGGATGCTAGTTGTCGCACAGGCAGCCGTCGTCCTTATCAGGACGGTTCTAATTTGAATAAGGGCAAATTGCAGGATCGGCCTTCCCCTGACAGGAACTCAAGATGTCGCACAGGCGGCCGTAGCCCTTGTCAGGTTAGAGCCGGTACTGATAAGAGCCCCTCACCGTGCTTGGAGAGGAGCCCTCCTCCGGTTGCTCATTCTTCTCCTAACTTGACTGGATACATGATATGGAAGATGTATCAGACTTGGAAGCCAATAAGGGGGCAGGTCTTTCAGACTATAAGACCTTAGCAGCCCTCTTATTGAAAGAGTTTGGAGAGTCTCTGAGTCCTGCTGCCCCTCCTTCTCCTCGTTCGTTATTCACGAGTACGAGGACATCAAAGTCATCCTCATTTTTGAAAATGCAACCGACCATCTCAATGAAGAGGGCTTTGCATTCCTTCGGGAATTGGCTAAAATTCAAAGAGGAAGCGGGGAAGAATGTGTTTACCTGCCCCCCTTCCAGACTATCGGGAAGGAGAGGTATTTGATATAACAAAGGAGAAGCAATGGGACTCGCCCTCCCTGCTTCTGCAGACGCAGACTTCTCTACATTAGTAGACTCTTCAAGAAGACATGTGCTTCCATCTGCTAAGACGACTTGTACTATGTCAGAAATGGACCATCTCCTCAAGGGAGTATTCCATGTCTTGGAAGTTTTTAACTTCCTAGACTGGTCCCTTGGGGCTTTGGCCAAGAAGACACAGGACCCCGATTTCTTGGAACCCGAAGTCCTACATAGCGTATTGGCCTGTATGGACAAGGCGGTCCAAGATGGATCGGAAGAAGTGGCATCACTTTTCGGGGCAGGAATTCTCAAAAAGAGAGCTGTATTCAGCTCATTCTTGACAAAAGTGGTCTCTCCCGTTCAGAGGGCGTCTCTCCTATACGCCCCTCTTCGAAACAGCTTTTCCCTTCTCAGTTAGTGAGAGATATTTCTCACTCGCTGACTGAGAAGGCAATGCAAGGCTTGCTAGTCCAATCAGCGAAGAAGTCGAGACCAGCTGTTCCTGCCACGAAGAGGGAGTCACGAAGCGCTCAGCCGCCCTTTCGAATGAGTTCATCAGGCCGAGCCCCTAGAAAAAGAGGATCAGAGAGAAGAGGAAGGTCTCCTTCCTTTAGACCAACAAAGAAGACCAAATGAGATACCAGTCCTCCAAGCACCAGTAGGGGCCAGGCTGCTGAAGTTTTCGGAAGCTTGGGCCTCGAGACAAGCAGATTCCTGGTCTCTGGAAATACTAAAGAAAGGATATCTCATCCCCTTCAGAGACAGACCTCCATTGACGTCGACACCGAGGGAACTGTCAGCGAGGTACAAAGATCCTGCAAAGAGGGAATCCCTGTTACATATGGTACAACAAATGTTGGAGAAGGAGGCCATTGAAACTGTGCAGGATCCTCACTCCCGGGGCTTTTACAATCGCCTTTTTCTAGTGCCGAAACCCTCGGGGAGAGGGGGGGGGGTGGAGGCCTGTGCTGGACGTGAGCGCATTGAACTGTTTCGTGGAGAAGACAAAGTTCTCTATGGAGACTTCCAACTCGGTACTTGCGGCTCTGCGTCCAGGAGATTGGATGGTCTTCCTTGATCTGCAGGACGCTTACTTTCACGTCCCCCTGCATCCTTCATTGAGAAAATATCTTCGATTCATGGTGCAGGGCAGGATTTACCAATTCAGGGCTTTGTGCTTCGGCCTCTCGACGGCTCCTCAAGTGTTTATGGCATTGATGAGGAATGTAGCAAGATGGCTACATCTGAAGGGGGTGAACATATCACTCTATTTGGACGATTGGCTCATAAGAGCGAGATCGAGACAAGTGTTTGGAGGACTTGGAAACGACTCTAGATCTGGTAAGATCACTCGGATTGCTCGTAAACCTCGAGAAATCTCAGACGATCCCCAGCCAGGACATTGTGTATCTGGGGATTCGGATGGATTCTCGGGGTTTTCGAGCATTTCCGTCCCAAGAAAGGATTGCTCGAGGATTGGAGAAAATTTCGGCCTTCCTAGAGAAAGAGCGAAGCTCAGCGAAGGAATGGCTCAGTCTTCTGGGCACCCTTTCGTCGCTAGAGCAGTTCGTTTCTCTGGGGAGGCTGCACATGAGACCTCTGCAGTTCTACCTGAAGAAAATGTGGAACAGGAAGACAGGAGATCTTGCGGATTCTTTCCCTCTACAACGAGATCAAGTGCCACTTGCAATGGTGGTTAGACCCTCTTAAGAAGGAACGAGGGAGTGTCCTTGTCTCTGCAGAACCCTTGCCTAGTGTTGTTTTCCGACGCCTCGAAAACAGGATGGGGAGCAACACTAGGAACGAAGGAAGTGACAGGCATCTGGACAAGAGAACAGATGTCCTGGCACATAAATGCGAAGGAGCTTCTAGCCATTCATTTGGCTCTGAGGCATTTCGAAGAGGACGTCAGAGGCGTGGTGGTCCAGGTCAACTCAGACAACACCACTGCTCTGGCATACGTCAGAAAGCAGGGGGGGACTCACTCTTTCTCCCTATACCAGTTAGCAAGAGCTCTATTGATCTGGGCAGAGGAACGGAAAATAGTACTCCTAACAAGATTCGTTCAAGGAGGGAGGAATATAAGAGCAGACAGACTGAGCAGGAAGAACCAGGTCCTTCCTACAGAATGGACTCTCCATTCTGAAGTCTGCCAGAAACTGTGGTCTCTATGGGGGAAACCTCAAATAGACCTGTTTGCGACGTTCCTCCTCAGAAGGATGGAGAACTTCTGCTCATTAGGGGAGGATCCCCTGAGCCATAGCAATCAATGCCCTTTTCATGGATTGGTCGGGCATAGATGCTTACACTTTTCCCCCGTTCAAGCTACTGGGGGAAGTGTTAAGGAAGTTTGTGTCCTTGGAAGGAATGAGGATGACACTCATCGCTCCCTTTTGGCCCGCTCGAGAATGGTTCACAGAGGTACAGGAATGGACGGTGGACTTCCCCAGATCTCTTCCCGAAAGGACAGATCTGCTCAGACAACCCCACTTCGAGAGGTTTCACAAAAACATCCACGCTCTCTCCCTGACTGCTTCTCGACTATCGAAAGACTGGTCAGAGCGAGAGGCTTTTCTCGCAAGGCTGCAAGAGCAATTGCAAGAGCACGAAGATCCTCTACCATGCGGATCTACCAATCAAAGTGGGAAGTCTTCCGTAGATGGTGTAAGGCGAAGAAGCTGTCCTCCTCCGATACCTCTGTGACCGATATTGCCGATTTTCTTCTATACCTGAGAGAAGAATCTCAATTGGCAGTTTCTACAATAAAGGGATATAGAAGCATGCTATCTGCTGTGTTCAGGAACAGGGGCCTGAACATAGAAGAAAACAAAGATCTTCATGACCTGATACGGTCTTTTGAGACATCAAAATCGAAAGCTTCGCTTCCCCCTAGCTGGAATCTAGACGTGGTTCTGAAGTTCCTCACGTCAGAGAAGTTCGAGCCTCCTCATCAAGCATCCTTCAGAGACATTACAAGAAAATGCATTTTTCTCATGGCTCTCGCAACTGCCAAGAGTGTCAGTGAGTTGCAGGCTTTAGACTCGAGAGTGGGATTTAAAGGAGACTGCAGTGGTATCTTTCCAGCCTTTATTTTTAGCCAAAAATGAAAACCCTTCTAGGTCTTGGCCCAGAAGTTTTGAGGTTAAAGGACTTTCTCAACTTGTGGGAAAGGAACTGGAAAGGTCACTATGTCCGGTTAGAGCCTTAAAATTTTACCTTCAGAAGAAGAAGCAACTGCAAGGTTGCAATCAAAGTCTCTTGTGTGCGGTTAAGGACCCTAAGAGACCTATGTCAAAAAATGCCTTAGCTTTTTTCGTCAGAAATGTGATTACTGAAGCACACATGAAATGCAAAAGTGAATCATTTGAAACGTTAAGAGTGAAGGCGCACGAGGTACGTGCAGTTGCAACATCGATATCTTTCAACAAAAACATGTCAATGAAAAATATCTTAGCAGCGATGTACTGGAGATGCAACTCGGTGTTCGCATCCCATTATTTAAAAGATGTGAGAGTGACATATGAGAAATGATTCTCTCTGGGTCCTTATGTATCAGCGGATACAGTGCTGGGTAAAGGAGATAAGACTGGTCCTTAATTTTGTTTAGTTTTGATTTAAAAAAAAATTTGGTGTTGAATTTTAAGGTTGTTTGAAAGGTGGTTGGGGATAACTCCTTTCAATCTTAGTACTAATCCATGGTTAGGATCGGGTGATCGGGATCGGTGTTGTACTCCTTTATTATGCCATTAGGCATAGGTGTATTGTCATGTAAGTGGATAAGACCCCATTGACAAAGGCCACCAGGTTCTGTCGAGTAAGTGGATAAGACCCCATCGACAGTCCCCACAAGAGCTCTTAGCCATAGGTCACATCCTCGCTGAGGCTCTTGAGGCGAAGCAGACTTCTAAGCAGTAGCTATGAAATCTTCCGCCAAAACAGGTAGGAACCAAGGTTTTTTATAGATATATTACCTACAACGTATGTTGTTTACCTGTCTAATCAGTAATTAGCTGTCTCTTACCCTCCGCCAAAGGTGCCAATCAGCTAAGTATATATCTGACAGGGAAGTTGAATGTATTGAAAATGGATATTGTTATTGTACAATAAAGTTTCATACATACTTACCTGGCAGATATATACGATTAAATGGCCCACCCAGCCTCCCCTCAGGAGACAGGTGGAAGAGAAAATCTGGTTCTAGAACGGTAATGGTTACTATTCCTGCCACCCAGCGGCAGGCGGTAGATCACCTGACCTACCTGTAGCGTGTGCCGCGAAATTCGAATTTCTGTCGGGGACGACGGAGTCTATAGCTAAGTATATATCTGCCAGGTAAGTATGTATGAAACTTTATTGTACAATAACAATATCTTTTTACTAGAATGTTACTGCTCTGGTCTCTGATTTTTGTGAGTCCTCAAGCTGTAACTAATAATTTCTAGAACTAAAATATCTAAATCTAATGTAGCAAAATTGTATCGTAGGTTGTTGATAAACTGCTTACTGAGATTGTGAAAGCATTAATTCTGTGGCTAGAGGATGTATTAGGAAAACAACCCTCTATTAGTGGCAAAATTTTACCAAGTAAAACACTAACTGCCAAGAACAATACAGATTGGTTTTAGAAGAGAGAGGGGGGGGAAGAGTCTTCTTTTGAAAGGAACCCAGCAAAATGTAAACACAAAATTGCAAAGCATTCCCCGCAATTCAAGGGGAAGAAAGATTTCTTCACTTTTGTGCAGTGTGGTTATGCATGCAGCTTATATGACTAAGCCAAACTTCATGTATGTGCTGAACAAACAATTCCCTGGGTCATTAAGAATAAACACTAAAGACACTGGCCTGTGTTTTTGAAGGGACAAAAATGGTTGGGTAATGTTTATGTTGTTCTTTGGATGATTTATCAGGTGAAGAAATTTAAGGTCGTCCTCATTATTGACTCCTGCAGTTCATCTCTGATACATAAAAGCTCATGCAAGAATGTCGAAAGATATCCTTGATTGTTACCAAATGTTCTTGATAAAAGAATCATGTGTATTTGGCGACTAAAACCCTCTTCCCCAACAGGAGGCATCATATATCTTGAATGTTAACCCTTTAACCGTTTAGTACGTATATATACGTAGCACGCCAACGCTACCTGAGCCGTTAAGTACGTATATATACGGAGAGCAGATGTTTTGACCGTGACGTTTAGTACGTATATATACGATTGATTTTTCCTGCCTTTCTTTCAAGGTAAATCCTCTGTAATGTATTCTCTCTAGGTCCGAGGAAGTGTTGTTGACCTTATCCAAACAAAAACACTTCCTCCCGAACCCCTTTTTATCATAATTTTCCTGATTTTGTATATCTAAAGCGGGAATTCGCCAATCACTTGGCTGAGTCGCTATGTAGCGAGAGAACACGCTGCTGGCTGGTCATTCATTTACACGGAATTTTGGTCTTTCAACGCAGGGGGTAAAAGGGCTATAATCCTTTCTTAGCCAACTTAGCATCGGCCGTGAGTTGTTTTCGTCTGTTTTTTTTTTCCAGCTCTAGCGCAAATGAAATGCGATAAGTACGTACTTGTAGTTTATTGACATTTTTCCCACTGAAATATAAAAAAAAATGTACTGGAACGTTACAGAACAAAAGGTTAGATGTAGAACGCACAAACTTTCATTCATGAAACAATACTCTAAATGAAAGTTATGTACAAAATTCTTACACAACAAACTTTGTTGAAAATTCATCCGACAGTGAGAATGATGAAAACGAAAACAGGGCTAGCAAGGTGAAGACAATAAAGTAAGATATGTGAATGATTGCCAGTAATTTCCTGTCCGAAGATTTTAGTCGTGTGTAGAGAGAGAGAGAGAGAGAGAGAACTGTTTTCTTTGTATTCTACTGTACCCTCCTTTGACCACTGATGCCATATACAGAAATTCGAACCTAACAATTTTGTCATTGATAAAAATATTTATATATATATGAGTGCTATGTATGTAATTACATTTATAGTGCACACAGAAACACTTCCCGACTTACAATCTCAATACAGATAATCTGCATCCCACAATTGGGGGTTCTTTAATCTGGTCATAAAATCCTACTTATCCCTCCCCCGGGCCGTCCAGAAGAAAGAGGTTCCGGGACAAGGCCATCGCTTGAGGAAAAATAACAGTATTTTTTTTTTTTTCATCGCCTAGTTTCATTTTTTTTCATCGATGAATCTGGGCTAGACATTGGGAGTTCGTATGATTTATTTAGGTGATTAGAAACTAGATTATCTTCACCCTACCTTTTTATCAAAGCAGTTTACGATATGACTTCAATTCTTCAGATTTCTGTTCATTTTACGTCTTCACGGTTAGATACGTAGAACCTAGCATGGAAAGGTGTGGCGGCGTGTCTTCACGACATTCGAACTTTGGGCAAGGTTTTATGAATAAAACCTTGGAAAAGTAGCAGCGTCTAAAACGTACATGTCCATGGTAATTTTGGTTCGACTATGATACGGATAACTGGCGAATACAGAAATTTGTACGGCAGCACCGTAGTTGATATTGAATGAAATGATCGGTTGTTGTTGTTTACAGCTCCAGTTACCTCCCACCCGTGACGAATTTGATGCGCTTGGTATTAGGGTCTGGAATTATAACGAGTCCTTTTGAAAGATTCCAGTTCCTTCTGTCATTGAAGATGGCCAGTTCGGAATTCCCTTGTCGACGGTCAAATGTCACGGGGAAAGTAAAATTCGTTTGCCTATACAAAAGGGAGATCACTAAATCCGCCATTGCTCATGAAACAAGGAATTTGAATAGGTCAAAAGATTAGGGATAATCCGAGGCACCATTCTCTTACTAATGTTCGAATGGTTCCACCCACCAAACTCGATGCAGGTGGAAGGAACGAAGAGATGACAACAAAAAACAACAACTGATCATTACCTTGGATATGCCTCTCTCTCTCTCTCTCTCTCTCTCTCTCTCAGTCTGTCTGTCTGTCTGCCTCCTCTCTCTCTCTCTGATATATTATATATATATATATATATATATATATATATATATATATATATATATATATATATATATAGATAGATAGATAGATAGATAGATAGATATATATATATATATATATATATATATATATATTATCTATATATCTTTCTATCTATATATATATTTTTAACTATATATGTCTATCTATCTGTCTATCTATCTATCTATCTATATATTATATATATATATATATATATATATATAGATAGATAGATAGATAGATAGATAGATAAACATATAAAAAAATAAAAAAATATATATATAGATAGATATATATGATAAAAAAAAAATATATAATATGTATGTGTATATATATATGGAATATATATATATATATATATATATATATATATATATATATATAAATATATATATCACTTAGAAATTCTATACAGTTTACTTTTATTTTATTTTTTTCCGTCCAAAACGGACCCATGCATCCGTGGGATGATGTAGAATTCATTAACAAACTAGCTTTAGCCCAAAGACTGGATTATACAGACTACAATATGCGAGATCTTTTCGAACCAACTTTATTACATACTATTATCATGGCTTGTAAAAGAAAAATCTGATGATTAGTATTAACAATAATTCGAATGGCCAATTGTTGTATCCTATTATTTATAAATTCTAGAGCGACAATAGAAAAGGGTTTTATGTACAACGAATAAACTTCCTTACATGAAACAATGCACGTGTGTCTGGTCTAAGAGAATGATAATCCTATACCCAAGGGATGAATTATTATTATTATTATTATTTCATGGCTGGAAAGAGCAGACATATAAATATGTGACAGTGGTTAAAGGGAACCGCCGTATGTATGTTACTGCACTTATTATGAGTTGAAATATATGGAATAAGATACAGAAACTGAAAATAAGCTAATGCAGCCCCCTGCACTTAAAAGATAGCGCACACGGGAGGGCAGTTTGCCATGTTGTGTTTTTTACTTTTTGCTGACAATCTGGGTAGCGTAAATTTTTGCTGCCCGCACTCTTAGCTGACAGCTGGGGCACCAAACCTGCTTCCCATAGAAAACGGTTATTGGGTTAATCCAGACCACAGCATTTTTTGATGTACTATAGATAAGCTTCAATATTGCTGTTGAAATTGTGCTTATTCTCCAGTAAGTTCAATTGCAGCTGCAGGTACAGTCGCTGACCCACTGATTCGCGGAATTTTCTCTGGACCATATCTACCCATTGCTTGTGGGAAATTAGAGTATTCTAGGGGTTTTCTGATGCAAATAATCACAAATTAGTGTATTTTAATGTTATTTTCATGACTAAATAAATTTTTTTGATACAAAAATGATTTACTAATTTTCAGATATTAATATTGACTAATACTGTATTAAGTTTAATAAGATTAAATGATATCACAAAAATAGCGCTCTCTTTACAGAGAGGATTTTTTTTGTATGATAGATAAATGATTTATTATTTTCAAATGTGTAGTAATGTTAATGTAAACTAATAATATCAATTCATTAAAGAAAATACTATGAGTTAGTAAGGTTTTAGTTTATAAATATAAAAAATTATGTAAAAATGAAGGAAATCCCAGTCTTCTCTCTGACTCCAGGTAGTAAAGCTGTCAAATATATCAAGTAATGTGACCTAAAATGACCACTTGTTAAGGGAAAACTTCATTCATCTTGCATGCATTTGAGAAGATATCACTAAATTGATGCCAAAAAATAGAAAAATCAGTTACTGATAGCTGGTAAAGCAAATCTATCTGCAGCTTGCTAGAATATCTGGCATTACACACCCTACTATATAATGGCAATCATATTACTGTTACTGAGGTTCCAACCTCGGTACATTTTAAAAGGGAAAATATGTAGGTAGCAATGACCGTGTAGCAAGGCACTGAGGTAACATCCACTCTCTCTCTCTCTCTCTCTCTTCTCTCTCTCTCTCTCTCTCTCTCTCTCTCTCTCTCTCTCTCTCTTACCTAAGGCAATTAAATCAGACTCGTGAACTACAAAATTACATTTATTTAAGAGCAAAGCATTAACTAAGTAAATCGGGTTCTTAACAAAATGATTAAATGAAAGGTTGAATTCAAAATCCAAATATCTCAGATAACCCTGGGGATTGAACCAAACCCGCTCGATCCCTTCTCTACAATAACCAACATTAGTTAAGTCGTACAACTAGGAAAAGTCATAGCACAGTCTAGTAACACCACGGAACATCAGTTAAGTTCCCACTTCTAAATAAGTTACCAGATCAGTTCCCCTTTGGTCCAGATCCGCCTATAAGAAGACAGGAGAACACATCCATGAGCAAAAGATTATAAATCAAAATCAAAAGGTCAAATGAAATAGAACATCTTTGAAACTAATATTCAAAATACTTTTGGCTAAAAAAAATTAGTATGCTTACCCATTCAACACAGATTACTCACACTTAACCAAAAACACAATCAAAGGAGCCATCTTGGCCCTTTGCCGACTTTGTATCGTTCTCCATTTTGGCTAACTTACTCTCTCATTATGTAGGGAAATAGCTCGCACAAACGCAAGCATGAATTAACACACAAGACACTCCCAATAAGTGTCGTCACTAATTTCGTCACAAGTTCATGACGTCATTATACAGATCATTGTTCATGCCCAAGAATCTGCCCCAAACCAGATTCAGAAAGCATATATGTGTCCACTTGCGCATGGACACAGGACGTGGTCTGTTTCGCTTAGGCAGCGACCTTCGACATTGCGCCACCCAAAGAGGTTATGTCAGCATTTCCGAAGCGGAGTTGTCTTGTCATTTTAGGACCACTGTTTCCAAGGAGAGTTAAATTGATGACCTCTGCAGTCTAAGAATATCACCGCTCACCACATCCGCCCATTCAGAAAAAAAAAAAAATAATTCATGGATACAGTTTTCAAGGGTACAAATCATATTCATAGTACTGCTCGGCCACCCCCTTCTGAATGACCGCATTCAGTCACAGTTTATACAAAATTATAAGACAACACATTAGCCAGCTCAATAAACACCATAGTAATATAAAATAACTGCACCATCTTTGGCAGTACAATGTCCTATTATATAAATTTTTTTAAATTTGAATAGCCTGTATCCGGGCTATAATAACAGTTGACTGTAGAGACATTTTCTCATCTTGAATTTTCAACGTTCCCATGCTTATGGGTGTGTATGGTCTGCAGCTGCACAGACACGTGAAACACGCTGTAGAAATGCAAAACGTCTCCCAGTGGAAGACACCTGACGACTGCCATAGTCCAAAAGCGTCATAAAACCTCGTAGACTTGTAGATTCTTTTGTATGTTCCCCTATATGCTGACACACTGGCTGTGGTAGGGGGCTTAAGGGACAGCAGCTGGGCCCTGATGCCTGGTGGAGTTGCATTCTCACTGGTCCTTGGGGCCCACCTGCTTATCCACTAACTTAGTCAGAAACTTTTCCTTCTTTCTGCAATTTCTTCATTCTTACTACATCCTTCTCCTTCACGTAATATTTTTTACTAGCAATTCGGATTAATTATGTGAAATTTTCCACTTTTGTTCAATTTTACTGCTTAGGTGAGTCTGAGAAGGGATTGTGTATTGGAAGGGGTTTGCATTCGAAGCTAATTGTGGGAGTTGTGGTGGTTGAGTCGCCACCTGATATGGTTTGGACCCAAGAGGTTTTGATGGGACCCTCCCATTGCTACTTTGAGGGCAGAAATGTCTCCAAACATCAGCCCATCGGAATCCAGTGGGGGGGCTGGTGTTTGTGATGGGACTCCTGGCTTTTGTCTGGACGCCCACCAATGTGTTTGGAGTGGGGAGTCAGTCCTCATTGGGGGGGGTAGAACTCCCAGCAGGTGGATAGGCTTATACATGGGCCACTGCAAGCGTATTGGTGCTATCCCGTAAGGGTAGGTTATGGGGTGGACCATTGGGAGTCGACTCTCACTTGTGCCACTGGTGGCGAATTTGAATACCTGACTTACCCACGATACCTTCTTGATATAACCAAGCAGTCTACAAATATATTGAAATTATGGATATCGACCAATGTTTTGGCCCAGATCCCTGGATCTGACGACTTAAACGGCACTGGCGACAACTTCAGGCATGGACACGGATATGAGCTCGGCTATCACACAGAACCATGCACTGAGGCACCAGGGTGATATTAAAACTGGTGGATTTGACATAAGTAATAGAGTGCTTTATTGCGCTAATGCAAGCCTTTCTTGGGATTACGAGTGCTTGCATAGTGTCGCAAAACAGTTTGGTAAGGTGGAGAGGATTAAAATGCTTCCAGAAAAAGACAAGCAGTCCTTTTCTGCATACATTAGATTTTCCCCTCCCCAAGAAGCAAGTGATGCACAACTGAAATTAAATGGCCACATTCTAAATGACTCTGTTTTAAGCACCAAGGAGTTTTCAGTGCGGAATTTGAGCGATGAGCCATTCAATTTTGTTTCTAAGGACGAAGAATGTGGACCAGCAACATATACCAGGACTCTTCCTCCCCCTATATGGCATGTTGCCAGTTACAAGGAGGGAAGGGAAAATTTCATTAAAGCTGCTGAATGTATTTAGAACAAAGTAGGTTCTATTCCTATCAGTAATCTGAAACGATATGGAAAGAACTTACTCATAAAAGCAGGCAATGAGATGCAAGCTGTTTTACTATCAAAGTTTAAACCCCCAAAAAGTGGAAATATTGAGGCTATCACATCACACAGATTCTTTAACACGCTTGAACGGGGTAGTTTATTCCAGAGACTTGCATGTTTTTAATGATGAGGAGATTCTCCTAAGGTGCCCTCCTTGTATATCTCGTAAAAAAAATTGGGAGGGGATGCAGCTATGCTTTTAAACTTCTCCTCCAATTACCTGCCTGATACCATCAATGTTGGCCATGAGAGGATGCAAGTCAAAAAATATAAAAGAAACCCTAAACAATGTCGCAAATGCTTCGAATATGGCCACATTCAAGACTCGCATGGAAACAATACGAGATGTTCAGTGTGCTCTGCTGAGCATGACATATTGGACAAGTGTGAAGCAGCCCGTTATTGTTTCAAGTGCAAGGATGATCACTCTCCAAACACTAGGACTTGCCTCAGATACAGATTTGAGCAAGACGTGTTGGCAGTGGCTGATAATGAACATCTCGGCATCAGTGCAGCAAAGCTTGTGGTAATGGGGGCTAACAAGAGTGCAAACTCTACCTAAAGTTGATGAGTTCTAGCAATGAGAGGCCACCAGTAATTGAATCTAACAGTAAGCATCGGAAACCTGTTTCTCCTTGCAGTGGAAATAATAATCGGAAACTTATGTCAGCAAGTGCTTTTAAGCCCAATACTAAAAATTGTTCTTTCAAAAGCATGGATAATTTATCCTCTCAAGCTGATACAAATGTAATGGTTGCAAATTCAGCCCCTAGGCAAAGTTTGCAAACGTCCAAAAATTATTATTTCACCAAGAACCAACCAAAGGAGTAGTCCAAACAGAGAGATCTAGCTCGGATCCATCAATTATCACAATCACTAAGGAACATGATAAAACTACAGCTGCGTCCACCAGGAAGCGTTTAAGAAACATGTCCCCGAATAATTAAAGTTTTATCATAAAAACTTCAAATGGGTACAGTGTTCTGGAAGAGACCTCTCCGCCAAGGAAGATAGTTCCAAAAGCAGATCCAGTTCAAAGATAGTTCCAAAAGCAGATCCAGTTCAAAGACATGTTGAGTTCTCATCAGTCTTGCCGCCCCAAGACTAATAGCAGTAGTGATGCACAGAATCGCAGTAAAAATCCTGAGCATCAGCCTCGAATTCAAAAAAGTTGTTTGTCAGCCAAGAACCCTGATCTCTAATAAAGATGAAGAGAGATCAAGAAAACAATCTCTTATTAAGGAGAATTTTCCTCTCCACCCTAGGATCAGTACTTCCCCTCCAAAGAGTGGGGAAGTAGTACATTTGTCAACCACCATTACATTCAAGTTCGATGTCCTTCAGTGGAACTGTAAGGGTCTCAGAGCCTAGACAGAAGACTTTAAAGTTTTAATGCATGAATTTAGTCCAGGGATTCCCCCCCCCCCTCCAATTGTTGATCGTGCCCATGGAGGTGCTGCATTTATTGTTAACAAATCTCTGCAGCACTCCACAATACAATTTAAATACAACTCTACAAGCTGTTGCTGTCTCAGTCATATAGACAAGAGGATAACGGTTTGTTCATTATACCTCCCACCAGACCTTTCTTTTAACATTGGAGATATTCAGTCCTTGATTAACCAACTTCCCACTCCTTTTCTCTTATTAGGAGATTTTAATGCCCACAACCCCCTTTGGGGAAGTCAGTGTTTAGACAGCAAAGGGAAAATAATCGAGGACCTTATTGACACGAATGATGTTGCCCTATATAATAATGGGTCAATGACCTTCCACTGCATTCATAATAATCATCTCTCTGCACTGGACCTTAGTATTTCCTCAACAAATATACACCTTGATTTTAACTGGTCTGTTAATGAAGATTTGAATGGAAGTGATCATTACCCTATCCATCTGAAATATGTTGTAAATGCTCCATCTGAAACATGACCTAAGTGGAAGGTAGAGGATGCTGACTGGGACCAAAGTTCAGTAAAGGAGTCAATCTAGATAGGGAGTTTAAATCATTTCATTCTTACCTGGATGCCTATGTCTACTTCATTGAATCCACTCTGAAGAGTGCTGAGGGCTCGATTCCCAAGACAAAAGGTAAACCTTGTAGACCTGCAGTTCCTTGGTGTAATAAGACGTTGTGTTCTGAGGAAAGTCACTAGGAAGTGCTACCGACGATACAAACTAGTGGCTCCCCTCAGTCTAAATTAATCTATAATCGTGCGTTAGCCAAACAGCGGCGCTTTTATAAGAAAGTCAAAAGAGAAAGTTGGCTTTACTATACCAATGGAATCAATTCCAGAACTCCATTGAGAGTGGTGTGGCGCAAAATCAGGAAACTAAGTGGAAAATTTGTTGTGTCACCATTATCCTCATTAAAAGTCAATAACTGATGAATCTGGAAAATCTGAACCATACAATCACAAATTTTCCTTAAGAGAATTTCGGGAGGCACTCTCTTCAACTGAATCATCAGCTCCAGGGGGTGATTCAATTTTATATGAAATGCTTAAACACCTCCCAGTTGATGCCAAAAAGTATCTACTCAAGATTATAAACAAAATATGGATAACTGGAATTTTACCCAAAGATTGGAAAATATCCATAATTGTTCCCATAAAAAAGCCTAATAAAGATGCTTCCCAAGCCACCAGCTATAGACCAATAGCTCTTACCAGCTGTGTGTGTAAGCTGATGGAAAAAATGATAAACACCAGATTAGTTTGGCACCTGGAAACCAAAGGACTTATTATCTCCATATCAGTTTGGTTTCAGGAAAAATCGTTCCACCCTTGATCCCTTGCTGAGGCTGACCAATCAAATCCAGCAAGGATTTGCCAAACGATGTCAGACTATTGGCATATTTTTTGACCTTGAGAAAGCATATAACACTAATTGGAGAATTGGCATCATAAAACAATTGCACAAGATGGGCATATGTGGAAGAATTATTAAATTTTTATATTCCTTTTTAACAGAGATTTTTTAAGGTTTGAGTGGGCAACACTCTCTCCCAACCTTTTGTGCAGGAGGAGGGTGTTCCACAAGGAAGCGTTTTAAGTGTAACACTTTTTTCAGTGGAATAAACATTATAGTCCAACAAATATCATCACCTGTTAAATGTTCGTTTTTTGTTGATGACCTTGCAATATACTGCACAGGATATGATTCATTGTCAGTTTGTAAACATCTGCAAAGGTCTATTAATGCTATTATAAAGTGGACTGATGAGAATGGTTTTAAATTCTCCTCCTCTAAAATAGTTTCTGTAAGATTTACTAGGTGCCAGCATGTGGAAGAGGTTCCTACACTTAGTTTTAAAGGATCTATCATTCCTTATGAAAATGAAGTGAAATTTTTGGGAATGACCATTGACCAGAAATTGACATGGGCCAACAACATAAATGCCTTAAAGATTAAGGTTAAACAATCGCTGAACATTTTAAAGGTTGTTTCTGGATTTAGTTGGGGAGCTGATAAAAAATCCCTGCTGAAACTATATGACTCGTTGTGTCGATCCAAGCTAGACTATGGCTGTCAGATTTATTCCTCAGCTTGTAAAACCAGGCTGAAGGAACTGGACGTTGTACACAATATGGGGCTGAGAATATGCTCAGGGGCTTTTAGAACTTTGCCTGTTGAAAGCATATATGTTGATACTAACTAACTTCCCCTTGATCTGAGAAGGCAAGAACTAGGACTAAGGTACATGGCTAGAATTAAAAGTGCTCCCAAAAATCCCTCCTTCCAGGTGCTGAGGGAAGCAGACACGGTTTTTTTCTGGTATAAGAGCCTCTAGACCATTCCAAGTTAGACTAAATGAAGATGTTACGGGTAATCATCTTAAATCCCAGAAAGTTGTGGAAGTAAAACATCCTGTGTATCCTCCATGGCTTATTCCAGAAGCATCCGTGTTCAAAAAAGCATATAACAAAAAAGACTGTCCTAAGGAAGAGATTAGGGGGAAATTCTTGGAGCACGAAACTGTCCATACTAATATGACAAAAATATATACGGATGGATCAAAGTCGGATAGTGGTGTTAGGTGTACAGTTATTCTTGGTGATACAGCATATACAGCTAAACTATCTACCCGACTTTGCATCCCTATTCACAGCAGAATCAACAGCTTTACTCTCTGCCCTGGATAGTTTTTCATAGTAGCAACACTAATTTTGTCATTTACTCGGATTCCAAACGCACTTTAGAAGCTATTAAAAAATTCAATAGCTTCCATCTGTTAGTTCAAAAAGTTCAGGAATCGCTCCTCCATTTTTATTATTTGTGTAAATCTGTCTTTTTCTGTTGGGTCCCTTCACATGTCGGGATTTGCGGAAACGAGATGGCAAATAGGGAAGCGAAAGCTGCTAGTGTCTCATCAGAAACAGCCTTTAGTAAAGTGCCTCATACAGATCTAAAAGGTCCTTTTAGGTCTTATATTTTAAGCAAATGGCAAGAAAGATGGACTTCTCATCTTGCCAATAATAGAAAGTACAGAAATATTAGAAATAATATATTGCCGTGGCCTTTGTCTTTCCAGTCTGATAGGCGAACAGAAATAGTTTTAAGCAGACTGAGGATTGGGCACTCTTATTTGACCCATCAGTTTATTTTAGAAGGAGCAGCCTCCCAGAGTGTGCTTGCAGTGGCGAGATGCTAACAGTGGAGCACATTCTGGTAGCTTGCCCCAGATATTTTAACCAATGAGAGAGAGATATGTAAGGGGTAAATCCCTTTGTGATATTCTGGGAGATGAAGCAGATATTTCTGCTCTCATCTCCTTTTTAAAGTCTAAACATTTTTAATAACATTTAACCCTTAAACGCCGAAGCGGTAAAAAAAAAAATGTCTCCCTTGTGCTGGAGACGTTTCAGAGTGAGCGCGGAAGCGGAAAAAATATTTTTTTCAAAAAATCACAGCGCGCTTAGTTTTCAAGATTAAGAGTTCATTTTTGGCTCCTTTTTTTGTCATTGCCTGAAGTTTAGTATGCAACCATCAGAAATGAAAAAATTATCATTATCATATATAAATAATGGGATATATGATAGCGCAAAAACGAAATTTCATATATAATTGTATTCAAAACGCGCTGTGCGCAAAACGGTTAAAGGTAACAAGGTACTGTTTTTTTTCGTTGTAATGGACACTAAATTGCGATCATTTTGGTATATAACACATTGTAAAACGATAAAAGCAACACAGAGAAAATATTATCACAAAATAATGCATGAATTCGTTAACGCGCCGACGTAAACAAATATTTTTTTTTTTTTTTCAAAAATTCACCATAAATCTACATATTGTCCTAGAGACTTCCAATTTCTTTCAAAATTAAGAAAAATGATTGAATATTACTATACTGTAAGAATATTAGCTTACAAATGCAGTTTTTGACCATATCTGACGAGTTAAAGTTGACCGAATGTCGAATTTTTTTTATATATATTTTTTATATGCAATTATTTCAGAAATAAGAAAAGCTACAAATTTCAAATATTTTTTGTTTTATTCTACATGAAATTGCGCACATTTTCATATATAAAACTCTATTGAAAATGCCTAATATGAAACAGAGCAAATATTCCGAGAATGGGACTTACGCATTTCGGAGATTTGTGGCGGAGAATCGCGCGCGGAGGGAAGGAAAATTTTTTTTTAAAATTCACCATAAATTTAAATATTGTGCTAGAGACTTCGAATTTGTTTCACGATGAAGATAAATGACTGAATATTACTAGACTGTAAGAGTTTTTTATCTTACAATTGCGTTTTTTTCGACCATTTCGTAGTCAAATTTGACCGAACGTGGTTTTTTTCTATTTATCGTGATTTATATGCAAATATTTCAAAAATGAGAAAGCTACAACCTTCAACTATTTTTTTTGTATTATACATGAAATTGCGCACATTTTCATAAATAAAACTTTATGTAACGGCTAATTTAAAATGGTGCAAACATTACCACAATCGCACATATGATTTTTTCGGAAGAGTTACCGCGCGGACGTAAAGAAAATGTTATTTTTTTTTATAAGTTCACCATAAATCGAAATATTGTGCTAGAGACTTCCAATTTGTTGCAAAATGAAGGTAAATGCTTGAATATTACTAGAATATAAGCGTTTTAGCTTACAATTGCGTTTTTTGACCATTTTGGTAGAGTCAAAGTTGACCGAAGGTGAAAATTTGTCACTTATCATTTTTTTATATGAAAATATTTCAAATTTGATAAAAGCTACAACCATGGTTTGTTTTTATTTGTATTGTGCATGAAATTGCACACATTTTCATATATAAAACTTTATGTAACGGCTAATTTAAAATGGTGCAAACATTACCACAATCGCATGTATGATTTTTTCGGAAGAGTTACCGCGCGGACGTAAGGAAAAAGTTTTTATTTTTTCATAAATTCACCATAAAATGAAATATTGTGCTAGAGACTTCCAATTATTTGCAAAATTAAGGTAAATGATTGAATATTACTAAAATATAAGAGTTTTAGCTTACAATTGCGTTTTTCGACCATTTCGGTAGAGTCAAAGTTGACCAAAGGTTGAAATTTTGGCACTTATTGTTATTTATATGAAAATATTTGAAAACTGATAAAAGCTACAATCATGAGTATTTTTTTGTTGTATTCTATATAAAAATGCGCACATTTTCATATATAATACTCCATGTAACGGCTAATTTAAAATGGTAAAACAATTATGTCAAAGTGACGAAATAATTTCCGAGATGTGTCACAGATACTTTTTAGTGCGGCAAGAAAGAAATGCGCGCTTGCGCGCCTGCGTAACGATTGTAAAACAAACAAAAAAACACCTTGATCCGTGAACTCCCTCATCCACCAAGGCGCGTGATTCAAGAGTTTTAGGCCTAAAAGTATTTTTCCGCGAATTTTTAAAAAAACTTGTATGTCGACGTAAAATACGTCCAGTCTGCACCCGAGAGACAAAAAATGTCGACGTAAAATACGTTCAGTCGGCGTTTAAGGGTTAATTATTTTTTATCTATCACATCATAGGTACAGTGTTCCCCCTGTATTCGTGGTGGATGTGTACCAGAATAGTTAAAACCACCACTAGAAATGCTTATAACTGCCTATCCTGAAAGTTCAGATACCAAATGTATACCTTTAATAACATTCTACTTCAAATATACCTAAAATTACTAACCTATTACTGCATTAATCTTTGAGGTTATATTATTAATATCATTTCAAAGTCATCTTAAACATTTTACCATTAAAAATATATACCTACAGCAAATAAGAGAGAGAGAGAGAGAGAGAGAGAGAGAGAGAGAGAGACCAATGAATGGCAACACCATATATCTGACCGTCAAGAGTGAAATTATGAATTGTTACTGAGACAGAGCAAAAAATAATGGAGAGAGAGAGAGAATAACTCCTAGACTCCGACTCCTTCCTCCGTATATCAAACTGTCATATACTTCTCTGCCCACCTTCTTCCCAAGTGGATAAAAGGACTGGGAATTGCTATTTTTAATTAATCTTATTAATATTTGAAAATTAGTTATGAGGTAAATCATTTATTTACACTACAAAACAAACATACGTAAGAGAGAGAGAGAGAATGTTATTGTTACTGTTAAATCTCATTAAACTTCTTAATATTTGTAAACTAGTACTGTATATTATTATTTTACCATAAAATGTAGTAATGTCCTTAAAGATATACTTATACATACACCTCCAGCCCAAACAGAGGGCGAGAGTTACCACTAAGACATACTAGTATCTCGTGTGGCGAGAGAGAGAGAGAGAGAGCGAGAGGGGTGTTATCTTTATTTAAAAGAGTAAAATGGATAGATTATTGTACTTCTTTAAAATACTATCACATATGAATTTTGAAATCAGTTATATTACTATTATTATTATGCAAAAATCTTAATAAACATACACATGTACCATAGAAATTCTCTCATCTCAGTGAGAGAGAGAGAGAGAGAGAGAGAATTTTCATGATCCTTTGATAGCAACATTCCCCTTCCTGTTTTGACATTTGTTGGACCCCAGCCAACTCTGCTTGGCTACCTGGAGTTCAAAGACACGGGATAAAATACATTTTCTTTCATTCTTACATGATTCTTTTTATTTATAAACTTAAATCTTGCTAATTCACTTAAGTATTTTCTTTAATGAATTTATATTATTGCTGTTTACATTAAAATTGATATTTGAAAATTAGTAAATCATTATCCAAAAAAATACATCTCTGTCAGAGAGAGAGAGAGAGAGAGAGAGAAATGGAAATGGAAAGATTATCGTAGCATTTGTAAAATACTTTCACATATGACTTTTGTAATTACAGTTTATTATTATTATTATTATTTATATTATTACTATTATTATATGAGAATTTTAATAAACATATCATACATACATGTACTATAAAAATCTCATCTCAGTGAGAGAGAGAGAGAGAGAGAGAGCTGGAGTTTGAAAGAACTAAAATCTTACTAATTCACGGTAGTATTTTCTTTATTGAGGTGATTGCTCTTTACATTAATATTAATATTGGAAAATTAGTAAATCATGTATCATACAAAAAGCATACATCTCTGTAAGAGAGAGAGAGAGAATTATTAGTTATTAAGTGATATCATTTAATCTTATTAACCCTTTGAATACGACTGGGTCGTATACGATACGTTTCCTAAGGTATCCCAGAACACGGGTGTATCGTATACGGTCACTGGCAATTTCCTTTCATGTGGGAGACTGATGATTGAACTACTGGCCTGTTTTTTCTTGATATGGTTACAATCTGCCAGTTGTCATACTGTGAATTCATATAAATGTTTGCATTTCCCTAAAATTCATTATTTCTCATCAATATGTTGTAGGAGGAGGAGTCAAGCGTACGACATCTTCGAGCTTGACCGCCGGCAGATCGAGAGAAGAGCTCTCGATGACGATAATTATTTTGTAGACTTTCTCGGTTAATTTTCTAGATATTAAAATGAATGGGATTTAGAAGACATTTAAACGAATAATTATACGCCTGGTGCAAGAGACAGGGATGAAATTTCAACCGACAGTGAAAATAACGAAAATCTGCTACCTAACGAAAGTAACGGTGTTGAAAGAAATCGGATACAGCGACTGCGAGTTGACTCAGGTGATGTGGGAGTGGGTTGCCAGTAAGTTCCAGCCGCGAGATTTCGTATTTGACGGCAGTGGCAGGGCATTACGTCAAGATGTAATGCGAATGAAAATTCAAAGGAAGTACTCCGAAGTAGATCATGTTTTAAATTTTTCGATAACGATCTTATGGCTGACTATTAGAGTGACAAACCGTTATCAAAGATTCCTTGTTGATTACATTGGAGATGCAGTTACCAAAATATAGGCGAAAGTTTGCCCAGGTTACTGTGAACGCAAATGGTTAACGCTTCCTGTGTGTGATTATGATCATGTCGCATCTAAGTAAACGTCGCATCGTTGATTACTTGATTACGCTTGAGGCAAACTAGACAAAAGGAGAATGAGAAGGCTGATGGCAAGGGACAGATTTCATCGAATTCTAGCTCTACATTTCGTTGATAATTCACAGGAGAGACCCAGATAAAAATTAAATAAAATAGATAAATAAACTAGTGTTCGTCAATGTGCGTAGCAAAATCAGGGAAAAATTTCCTTTCCAAGATTTATGCATATATGAAAGTTTGATGTATGGAAGGGAAGGGCTTAGTTTCAGCAAATATTCCAAATAAAAGAAGTCGATTTGGAGTGAAAATATTTGAACTTTGTGATGCCCAAACGGATTGTATTCTCGATTTTATAATAAATCTACAGACATATTGGTAGATGAAAACCTAGGCGTATCTGGTTCTGCGGTAAAAGCATTTATGTCTACGTATCGGAAAAAATGTGACATGTAAACACGATTGTCACCTACCCATATTCACCAGGATCAATATTATAAAACCACTTATGACCAAAATATATAATGTAGTGTATGCAGAGTTTTCATGGCCTCTAGATATATAAGTACATACCTTTATACATCCATACAAATATGCATGCATGCAAACATACATACAAGCGTCCACATACAAATAAATAAATAAATATTTAAATGTAAATATATATGTATGTATGAATGGATGTACTTATATATCAAGAGTGTATACATTCATACATTCATACATATATGCATGTATACATACAAAAATACAAACAAACACACATACCACTGTTGATCACAATATATAATTGTGCAGTGTATGCAGCTTTTCGTGGCCACTTAGAGATATAAGTACATTACCGTCCATACATGCATACAAATATGCATCTACCATGCATATGTACAATCAAATGCGCATCCATACACACACACACACATATATATATATATATATATATATATATATATATATATATATATATATATATATGTATATATAGTATATATAATATATTATATTATAATATATATATATATATATATATATATATATATATATATATATATATATATATATATATATGTATATATATATCAGGTATGTGTGTCTGTTTGTAAGTTTGTATGCATACATGCACACATTCATATATATATATATATATATATATATATATATATATATATATATATATATATATATATACACACAAGTATATGTTGTTATTTGTATGTTTGTATGTATATATATCAAGTAAGTATGTATGTATGAATGTATATACGCTCTTGATTTATAAGTACACACATTCATACATACATACATCCATATATATAATAATATATATATATATATATATATATACTATATATATCATATATATATATATATATATATATATATATATATATATATATATATATATATATATATATATATATAGTATATATATATATACATATATATATATATATATATATAATATATATATATATATATATATTATATATATATATATAATATATATATATATATATATATATATAGGTGACAATCGTGTTTCATGTCACATGCAGGTGTGACAAAGACGTGGGTGGTATCTGAGATGCTCGTGTCCTTTGACAGAAATGACCTGCCTTGTCTCCGCTCTTTGTACCTTTATCGAATTTGGTGGGCGTGGACGTAGGAATATTAGCTTGAAAATAGGGCCACGGGATTATCTCAAGTCCTGACGGTCTCCCGTTCCTTCTTTCATTGACAATGGCGGCTTTTGGAATCTTCCTTTATCACCGGCTGCTAATACGATTTCCACTTTCCCCTAACTTTTGACCGCTATCATCTATCAAACAATGAATTGGAATCTGTCAGAGGGATACAGGGTAATCCCAGGCGCTATTCCCAAGGTAGTATTCCAGCGTTCCGGTACACAAAACTCAACGCAGTGGCAGGTAAACGAGAGCAGAAAACAACAACCCAGTCATTTTCATCAAAAGGATTCCGGCATCTCAAATACTGTCTGCGTCGACCGTCATACCTGCTACATGAGCCATGCATATACGACTGTCACCGACCAAATGTCCATATTCTTATATATATATATATATATATGTGTGTGTGTGCCTGCGCGCGCACGCAATTTTGTGTGTGTGTTTGTGCGTGCGTGTTTGAGTACATAATTTACTATTTTTTTTTATTTTGTTACTGTTCCAGTAAAGAAATTAACTCATTTTCCTCCACTTGTGATAAAAGTGATTAGCAACGCAGGAACGTTGGGTCCGGGTGTTATTGGTAAGGATTCCTTTAGGCTATGAATGATCCCGGCTAGAGCGAGTACTTATACGGACCCATGCAGCGCGCGTACCTTTTGTGTGGGACCAGGACTAATCGCTTCATGCCCTAGGGGTTGTTCTCTTTTTCTCATTCGGAATACGGAGACAAGGTATGAAAGGCGAATAGGAAATAGAAGAATATAAAAACATTATGGGGAAATTTCTGACGACAGACACTTGTTAGGATGTCTAGTAGTCCTTTTTGCAATAACTTTACTGCTTAGGCCAAAAATAACAAAAGAATTCACCACTTGTAGACAGCAAACGTATAATCTGCTAGAATAATTTTCACAGGTGATGGAGAGGCTCTGGGGGAACAATTATAATGTCTCCTTTTATCCATTTAACCTGGTCCCATATAAATGATTTACCTTTTTATATGGCACAAAAAGATATTCTAATTTTTCTTAGTGTTGATTTATTATTTGGCAGCAGTTTCTCTCTCTCTCTCTCAGTCTCTCTCTCTCTCTCTCGTCTCTCTCCCTTCTCTCTCTTTTCTCTCTCTCTCTCTCATAAACACTTTCCCGGTAATTAACACGGTATTCTCAGTATCTCTCTCTCTCTCTCTCTCTCACATAAACACTTTCCCGGTCCCAATAAGAAGCAAACGGTATTCTCATTATCATGGAAGTGTCGGAGATAGTTATTTTTTCTAAATAGCAGTCTTAGAATAATGGTGTAACAAATAATGTAAATATCTGAGAAGAATTCCTACATACATCTAAAAAAAAATGTAATCTTGAATAGATAAAATTCCTATTTATTTCCAAGAATGTATAATAAGTTATTAGAAGTTATTCTATATCGTTGAAATATAAAGCATGATTAACATAAAGTACTAAATATATTCGTAAATCTCCCATAGTCAAGAATTTTATAAGTCTAAGTGTATGTCTGAATGGTAAAATCGAGACAAGACAAATTCCATGCTAGTCTTATACAAGAGCTCCCAAAGCGTTCATAAATCATAATTTCTAAAACTATGTATGGTATTTCTTGTCGACTGGTTACTTGTTTATTGCTATGAATATCATTCAGAAATGGGGTTAATATATAATCAGTGATGTCCTCATTTACAACCATTATTGTAATTGCGCCTATTGGAGTTATTGTTGTACAATTAGAGGGTATGTATCTTGGTAAATCTCTCTCTCTCTCTCTCTCTCTCTCTCTCTCTCTCTCTCTCTCTCTCAAAAATAATAAATCTCAATTTTGTAAGCGGAAACATAAAAATGATCAATATTTTCATGATTAGTTTTCTGGCGATTATGCAAATAACTATTAACACTAATATTCAACTGTGCTGTAGGTGTGTTTCGGGGAATCAAAATGAATAAAAAGAAAAAAAAAATGTGTGTCGTCCGCAATTAGTGAAGTACTCATACCTCTGGCAACAATAAAACCCGATATATAGTACATATGATA
>NC_087208.1:219319-295467 GCF_015104395.2 Macrobrachium nipponense | reverse complement strand
TATCATATGTAAACAGCAATAATATAAATTCATTAAAGAAAATACTTAGTGAATTAGCAAGATTTAAGTTTATAAATTAAATAAAAAGAATCATGTAAGAATGAAAGAAAATGCATTTTATCCCGTGTCTTTGAACTCCAGGTAGCCAAGCAGAGTTGGCTGGGTCCAACAAATGTCAAAACAGAAGGGAATGTTGCTATCAAAGGATCATGAAAATTCTCTCTCTCTCTCTCTTTCTCTCACTGAGATGAGAGAATTTCTATGGTACATGTGTATGTTTATTAAGATTTTTGCATAATAATAATAGTAATATAACTGATTTCAAATTCATATGTGATAGTATTTTAAAGAAGTACAATAATCTATCCATTTTACTCTTTTAAATGAAGATAACCCCTCTCTCTCTCTCTCTCTCTCGCCACACGAGATTACTAGTATGTCTTAGTGGTAACTCTCGCCCTCTGTTTGGGCTGGAGGTAGTATGTTATAAAGTATATCTTTAAGGACATTACTACATTTTATGGCCGTAAAATAATAATATACAGTACTAGTTTACAAATAATATTAAGTTTAATGAGATAAACAGTAACAATAACATCTCTCTCTTCTCTCTTACGTATGTTTGTTTTTGTAGTGTTAAATAAATGATTTACCTCATAACTAATTTTCAATATAATAATTAATTAGTTAATTAAAAATAGCAATTCCCAGTCCTTTTATCCACTTGGGAAGAAGGTGGGCCAGAGAAGTATATGACTAAGTTTGATATACGTGGAGGGAAGAGTCTAGAGTCTCTGGTGTTCTTCTCTCTCTCTCTCTCTCTCTCTTTCCTCTCCGGCAATCTGTCTCTCAGTCTCTCTCTCTCTCTCTCCTCTCCATTATTTTTTCGCTCTGTCTCAGTAACAATTCATAATCACTCTTGACGGTCAGTATATAGGTGTTGCCATTCATTGGTCTGGTCTCTCTCTCTCTCATCTTATTGCTGTAGGTTATATATTTTTAATGGTAAAATGTTTAAGATGACTTTGGAAATGATTAATAATATAACCTCAAAGATTAATGCAGTAATAGGTTAGTAATTTTAGGTATATTTGAAGTAGAATGTTAATTAAAGTATACATTTGGTATCTGAACTTTCAGGATAGGCAGTTATAAGCATTTCTAGTGGTGTTTTAACTATTCTGGTACACACCCATCCACCACGAATACAGGGGGAACACTTGTACCTATGATGTGATAGATAAAAAATAATTAACCCTTGAATGAACCGACTGAACGTATTTTTACGTCGGCATTTTTGTCTCTCGGGTGCCGACTGGACGTATTTTACGTCGACATACAAAGTTTTTTTTAAAAATTCGCGGAAAAATACTTTTAGGCCTACCAGCTGAAAACTCTTGATTCACGCGCCTTGGGGGATGCTGGGAGTTCACGGATCAAGGTGTTTTGTTACAATCGTTACGCAGCTCACGCAAGCGCGAATTTCTTTCTTGCCGCACTAAAAAGTATCTGTGACCACATCTCGGAAATTATTTCGTCACTTTGACATAATTTTTTTACCATTTTAAAAATTAGCCGTTACATGGAGTATTATATATGAAATGTGCGCATTTTTATGTAGAATACAACAACAAAATACTCATGATTGTAGCTTTTATCAGTTTTGAGACATTTTCATATGAATAACGATAAGTGCCAAAATTTCAACCTTTGGTCAACTCTGACTCTACCGAAAATGGTCGAAAAAACGCAATTGTAAGCTAAAACTCTTATATTTTAGTAAATTCAATCATTTACCTTAATTTTGCAACTAATTGGAAGTCTCTAGCACAATATTTTGATTTATGGTGAATTTATGAAAAACTTTTTCCTTACGTCCGCGCGGTACTCTTCCGAAAAAAATCATACATGCGATTGTGGTAATGTTTGCACCATTTTAAATTAGCCGTTACATAAAGTTTTAATATGAAAATGTGGCGCAATTTCATGCACAATACACTTAAAACAATCCATGTTGTAGCTTTTATAAATTTGAAATATTTTCATATAAAAAAATGATAAGTAACAAATTTTCAACCTTCGGTCCAACTTTGACTCTACCCGAAAATGGTCGAAAAACGCAATTGTAAGCTAAAACGCTTATATTTTAGTAATATTCAAGCATTTACCTTCATTTTGCAACAAATTGGAAGTCTCTAGCACAATATTTCGATTTATGGTGATTTATGAAAAAATACAATTTCTTTACGTCCGCGCGGTAACTCTTTCCGAAAAAATCATACGTGTGATTGTGGTAATGTTTGCACCATTTTAAATTAGCCGTTACATAAAGTTTTTATACAGGCAGTCCCCGGGTTACGACGGGGGTTCCGTTCTTGAGGTGCGTCGTAAGCCGAAAATCGTCGTAAGCCGGAACGACACTTGGAAAATATGCCTTAACTAAGAAAAAGTTAAAGACCTTACCTGTGTGACATGCAAGTATATTGCATGATGTGTAGTGTGTTATTTCAATGGCAAAGGATGGTTCTTGAAGGTATAATTCTTTATTAAACTCTTGTGACACTATAAAGCACAATGTACTACACTTAATCCTTAGGTTAGATTATACACTAAACACTATATTATGCACTGTACACTTCGTAGTAGTATTTGTTAGATCCTGGAGTACACTAAAATCCCAGTCTGGTAGCTCTGGAAGGTAAAAGTATAACACAATTAGTACAAAATACTACACAAAGTCCTGAATGCAATATGTAAATTATAGATATCAAGAGTAAAAGAGTTAATGTATGTTAATTAATTCCTTACTTTTAGTTTATAATTCCTTACTTTGAGTTATATCAAGAGTAAAAAAGTTAATGTATGTGAATTAATTCCTTACTTTTAGTTTAAATTTGTCGTTCAACGTAACCCTGGATGCACAAAGTCTTATGTGGCCCCATAGCCTACATCATTCAGGGGGTTCTGGAATGTACAAAAAATAATTAGTATGTCAGTAAGTACTCTATGCATAGTAAGTTACATACAGTAATATGCACCATACAGTGGTTTAATATCACATATATAACATGTATAAAACTTAGTTAATGTATGTTAATTAATTCCTTACCTTTAGTTTAAAGTTGTCGTTTCACTGTAACCCGTGGATGGACAAAGTCTTATGTGCCCCATAGCCTACATCATTCAGGGGGTTCTGGAATGTACAAAAAATAATTTTGTCAGTAAGTACTCTATGCATAGTAAGTTACATACAGTAATATGCACCATACAGTGGTTTAATATCAACTGGTATGCATTATTGTAAATGATTGGTCTACACCCCCTGTTCAGCAGGGAGTGTACAGTATGTAATTCCATGAGGGACCTTGATCACTTATCCCATGTGAGAGATCTTGGTCACTTTTTTTTTAGTATGTACGTATAAAACTTACTTAATGTATGTTTACTACTATGTATAATTCCTTACCTTTAGTACAGTAGTACATAGTTTACAGTTGTCGTGCTATGTTATGTAGTAACCCTGGACAGTTTTATGTGGCCCCATAGCCTGCATCATGGAGGGGGTCCTGGTTTTCTGGAATGTACCAAAAAAGTATCAAAGTTAAGTCATGTTATGTATGTTTAGTAAGTTACATACAGTAACCATACGTACAGTGGTTTATAACATGTACATATGTACATAATCAAACTTGGTTGGAAATTCCTGTAAAAAAAAGTTATGTACGTATGTAATATGTACTACTGTATGTAAAAACCTTACTGTTCATACTTTGTTACACTACATGTTACATGTGATACGTATACTTTCCTGAAGGGTTTTTTCCATCCAAAAATGGTGCTTCTACTTGTAGTTATCCCTTGATGACACTTGTAGTAACAACCTGGAGTTGTGTGAAAAATGTTGGTTCTGGAAGGAAAAAGTAACAAAATTAGTGTACAAAATATACACTACAGAAAGTTGTGAATGCAATATGTTAATTACTGTAGATATATCAAGAGTACTAAAAGAGTTAATGTATGTTAATTAATTCCTTACTTTTAGTTTAAAGTTGTCTTTCAATGTAACCCTGGATGGACAAAGTCTTATGTGGCCCCATAGCCTACATCATTCAGGGGGTTCTGGAATGTACAAAAAATAATTTTGTCAGTAAGTACTCTATGCATAGTAAGTTACATACAGTAATATGCACCATACAGTGGTTTAATATCACATATAACATGTAGTATAAAACTTAATTTAGAAATTCCTTACATAACTTACCAACTTTTAGTGAGTCTCAAAGCTGTTACCTAGTTGTGGGAGATGGAGGTGGAGGTGTAGAGCATTCATGATAAGGATGCATTCCAAACCTAACTTCAGTGTGCTTTATCACAGATAACAGGCTAGGATGATGGGCAGTCTGGAATGAAGAATTAATATTAAAGGACAGTATGTAACCACTTAGGTGTACAAAATTTATTGTACGTATGCAAACATTAAACACAACTGAGAATTCCTTACCTTCAGCAAAATGAAGACATGTAGGCTATGTAGAGGTCTGGTTTATGTAAGTCACAGGTGCATGCCAGTCTGGAATGATAATGTAATACATATGGATTATAGTATGTATGTTACATACATAACATGTTATTACATATGTAATATTAAAACATTAATAAAAAAAAATGTCCTTACCAAATTCTAGTGGTTGGCTTGCTTACTGGGTATGGCCATGGATGGTACATGAGAGTGGGTGGCTGGGCTATGGAGTGGGATGGGCAGGTGCTTGGGAGTCTGGATGATAAAAAATATATAAAATGATAGTTACTACTACTGTAACTACTGCACATGTTATTACTGTTTGACATATGTAGTGTGTAATACGTATGTCAATATAAAAAATGAAGAATTCTTTTACCTGAAGGAATGGGAGAGGTGATACTACTCGTATCAACTGATTTGGGCTCTGGAGAGGTGATACTCGTATCAACTGATGAGGGAACATCTACATCTGGAAAAGAATGATAGGGTACATAATATTATTAGGTGGAAGGTGATAATTGTAGCATATGTGTACCTTTTAATAAAATTTCTATTAGCAATTTATAAAACATTTTATATTTCAAATTTGTTAAGGATTCCTTACCTGATGTATAGGGCGAGGCATCAAAACCATGGAAGGCTCAGGTCCATCTGGGTCACTGTCCACTATCAAAGGGGTTGCTGAAATGAAAAAAAAAAAAAAAAATATAAGGTTATGCAACATCAAACATTGTACCACTATGTAAGTTTAGTGTACGTATGTATGTAGGGTGTAAACAATTTCCAACATGAAAATGAGAAAAATGAAATTGCTTACTGATTGTACAGGTGGGCGGGCTGATACAGAGGGTCCAGGTACAGGGGATCTGAACTGTCACAGGTAGTACAGGGAGATCTGGAACTGTCACAGGTAGTACAGGGAGATCTGGAACTGTCACAGGTAGTACAGGGGGATCTGGAACTGTCACCACTTCTGCATTAAAATTACAAATGATGAAATTAATGAAGTTACAATTTACTCTTACATTTAGTTGTTACATTAAAAATTAACACATTTTATATGTACACTATGTAAACACATAAATTAGTAAAACAGTTCAGAATTCCTTACCAGGACTAGGAGTGGGAGGTGGTGGTACTGGAGACTTGTGAAAGAAAGTGTCAAGCCTGGACTGCACACTTCTCTTCGTCTGCTTCTCCTTCAGGGTCTCCTTGTAGAAAGTCACCAAATCCATGATTCCTCTCTTGATTTTGTCAAACCTAGAAACGTAGGGTCTTCTGCTCAAAAGAAGCCAAGGCTCTCTCCAGATGAGTAAAACCCTCTGACAAGCATTTCACAGTTAATGACCTGGGTTTTGGCTCTGGTGCCGCCTCCTCTTCCTCAATCATTTGTTGTTCAAGGTCTAGTAAGTCCTCTGCAGACAATTCCTCTCCATGGGAAGCCAGCAGCTCTGTTACATCATCAGGTTCAAGTCTAGTTGCAGCCTCTTGCTTAGCCTACGATCTTCCTCGTCACAGTCTCGACGTCTTCTGCCTGTCAAAGCCTTCAAAACTGTGCACAAACTGTGGACACAGTTTCCTCCAGGCCCCATTTAAAGTGGTCGTCTTCACCTCGTCCCAAGCACTTGCAATGTTCTTCACTGCATCTGCAATGTTGTAGCCCTTCCAGAATTGCTTCAGTGTCACTCCTTGTTAGCTTCTATGGCCCTCAAAGCAAACGTATGGTCCTTCTAAGGTAGTAAGCCCTTGAAATTAGCTATTACTCCCTGGTCCATTGGCTGTATCAGCGATGTGGTATGGGTGGAGGTACACCACCTTCACATTAGGATGCATGTCGCTCAAATTTGAAGGTGACCAGGGCATTGTCCAGGACTAAGAGGGCCTTAAAAGGCAGACCCTTCGAAGTCAAATACCGCTCCACTGCTGGCACGAAATGGTCATTGAACCAATCTTCGAAGACCCATTAAGGTACCCAACGCCTTCTTGTTAGATTTCCAATCACAGGGAGTTGACTCTTGAAAATGCCCTTGAAAGCCCTGGGATTCTCGGCCAAATACACCAGCAAGGGACTTCAGTTTCAAATCACCACTTGCATTGCCCCAAACACCAAAGTCAGTCGCTCCTTTCCAGCTTTATGGCCAGGTGCTGACTTCTCCTCCTTGGAAAGGTACGTTCGATTTGGCATTCTTTTCCAAATAATCCAGTCTCATCCACATTAAGACTTGGTCAGCCGTGTAACCACCATCCTTAATTATCTCAGCCAAACCACCTGGAAAAACTTTCTGCTGCTTCGCTATCAGCACTAGCAGCTTCACCTTGCAGCTTCACATATGCAAATTTGCACGAGCCTTAAAACGGTTAAACCAACCTCTACTCGCGGAAAATTCACCACCAGCACTGCCTTCGCCAAACTTTTTTCACTACTGCCTCATGCAGCGCTCTAGCCTTCTCCTGGATCACACTTAAGCTCACCGGAACACGTCGCTGGTTCTGGTCCTCCAGCCAGATCATGAGCAATTTCTCATCCTTTCAACAATGCTCTGGCTACGTTGCTTCTCGTTTATCACCGTTGACTTCATCGGTGCAGCATCCTTTACATGCTTCAGAATACGTTCCTTATCCTTCACAATGGTTACCACCGTGGTCCTGCTCAAGCCTAAAGAACGGCCTATTTCGGTGTTAGTTTCTCCCTTCTCCGACGCTTTTATCACGTCATATTGACCTCCATCGTGATGACCTTCCTCTTCTTAGATGAACTATCATCGGAGGAAGTACTTGGCGTTTAGGAGCCATTGTAAATTTGCGAAAATGGCAAGGATTTCAGCAACGTCTCAGCACACAACTAGTGAAATGCAGGCAGGCACGCGATTGAAGTGGCGTCCTTTCGTATTGTTACGCTTGGCGTCCTCGACCGTCCGAGGTCGAGGTCGTGTTCAAGGTCAATTTACCATACAGTTTTTAATAGCGTTAATTAATTTATGCACCTCCGCTCAAAAACTAGTTCTGCATATGAGGTATCGTTAAAAAAGCATAACAAACGTCGTAACCTTGGGAATTGTGTTGTAATCTAACAGAAAACTTAGTTTTTTTTAATTATGTACTGGAAACAAGCAATGATTTTTCATTATATTTGCGCTTTTGGACTGTTCTAAACTGCGCATCCCAAGCTAGTGTATTCATTCGCCTGCAACTAGTTCCGCATATGCGGCGTCACTAAAAAATTCAAAAAATACGAAAAAAAAAAAAGTGTCAAAAATCATCATAACCTCAAAATTTTTGTTGTATGTAACCAAAAACATATTTTTTATTATGTACTGTGCTAAACTATAAAGGATTTTATCATAGCATGCGTTTTTTAAAAGCGTCGTTAACTCGGAGCGTCGGAAGCGTCAGCGTCGTAACCTCGGAACAAGCGTCGTAACCCAGGACGGAATTTCCATTGAATATTTAAGAAAACAAAGCGTCGTAACCTCGGAACGTCGTAAGCCGGGGACTGCCTGTATATGAAAATGTGCGCAATTTCATGTATATACAACAAAAAATAGTTGAAGGTTGTAGCTTTTCTCATTTTTGAAATATTTGCATATAAATCACGATAAATAGAAAAAAACCAACCACGTTCGGTCAAATTTGACTACCGAAATGGTCGAAACACGCAATTGTAAGATAAAACTCTTACAGTCCTATAATATACAGTCATTTATCTTCATCGTGAAACAAATTCGAAGTCTCTAGCACAATATTTAAATTTATGGTGAATTTTAAAAAAAAACTTTCCTTCCTCGCGCGCGATTCTCCGCCACAAATCTCCGAAATGCGTATGTCCCATTCTCGGAATATTTGCTCCGTTTCATATGAGGCATTTCATAGAGTTTTATATATGAAAATGTGCGCAATTTCATGTAGAATAAAACGAAAAATATTTGTGAAATTTGTAGCTTTTTCTTATTTCTGAAATAATTGCATATAAAAAATATATATAAAAAAAATTCGACATTGCGGTCAACTTAACTCGTCAGATATGGTCAAAAACAAACTGCATTTGTAAGCTAATATTCTTACAGTATAGTAATATTCAATCATTTTTCTTCATTTTGAAAGAAATTGGAAGTCTCTAGGACAATATGTAGATTTATGGTGAATTTTTGAAAAAAAATATTTGTTACGTCCGCGCGTTACGAATTCATGCATTATTTTGTGATAATATTTTCTCTGTGTTGCTTTTTATCGTTTTACATGTGATATACAAAATGATCGCAATTTAGTGTCCATTACAACGAAAAAAAACAGTAACTTGTTACCTTTAACCGTTTTGCGCACGAGCGCGTTTTGAATACAATTATATATGAAATTTCGTTTTTTGGCGCTATCATATATCGCATTTTTTATATATGATAATGATAATTTTTTCATTTCTGATGGTTGCATTCTAAACTTCAGGCAATGACAAAAAAAGGAGCCAAAAATGAACTCTTAATCTTGAAAACTAAGCGCGCTGTGATTTTTTGAAAAAAATATTTTTTCCGCTTCCGCGCTCACTCTGAAACGTCTCCGGCACACGGGAGAAATTTTTTTTTTTATTTTTTACCGCTTCGGCGTTTAAGGGTTAAATGTTATTAAAAATGTTTAGACTTTAAAAAGGAGATGAGAGCAGAAATATCTGCTTCATCTCCCAGAATATCACAAGGATTTACCCCTTAGATATCTCTCTCTCTCTGGTTAAAATATCTGGGGCAAGCAACCAGAATGTGCTCCACTGTTAGCATCTCGCCACTGCAAGCACACTCTGGGAGGCTGCTCCTTCTAAAATAAACTGATGGTCAAATAAGAGTGCCCAATCTCAGTCTGCTTAAAACTATTTCTGTTCGCCTATCGACTGGAAAGACAAAGGCCACGGCAATATTATTTCTAATATTTCTGTACTTTCTATTATTGGCAAGATGAGAAGTCCATCTTTCTTGCCATTTGCTTAAAATATAAGACCTAAAAGGACCTTTTAGATCTGTATGAGGCACTTTACTAAAGGCTGTTTCTGATGAGACACTAGCAGCTCTCGCTTCCCTATTTGCCATCTCGTTTCCGCAAATCCCACGAAGGGACCCAACAGAAAAAGACAGATTTACAAAAAATAAAAAAAAATGGAGGAGCGATTCCTGAACTTTTTTTTTGAACTAACAGATGGAAGCTATTGAATTTTTTAATAGCTTCTAAAGTGCGTTTGGAATCCGAGTAAATGACAAAATTAGTGTTGCTACTATGAAAAACTATCCAGGGCAGAGAGTAAAGCTGTTGATTCTGCTGTGAATAGGGATGCAAAGTCGGGTAGATAGTTTAGCTGTATATGCTGTATCACCAAGAATAACTGTACACCTAACACCACTATCCGACTTTGATCCATCCGTATATATTTTTGTCATATTAGTATGGACAGTTTCGTGCTCCAAGAATTTCCCCCTAATCTCTTCCTTAGGACAGTCTTTTTTGTTATATGCTTTTTTGAACACGGATGCTTCTGGAATAAGCCATGGAGGATACACAGGATGTTTTACTTCCACAACTTTCTGGGATTTAAGATGATTACCCGTAACATCTTCATTTAGTCTAACTTGGAATGGTCTAGAGGCTCTTATACCAGAAAAAAACCGTGTCTGCTTCCCTCAGCACCTGGAAGGAGGATTTTTGGAGCACTTTTAATTTCTAGCCATGTACCTTAATCCTGTTCTTGCCTTCTCAGATCAAGGGGAAGTTAGTTAGTATCAACATATATGCTTTCAACAGGCAAAGTTCTAAAAGCCCCTGAGCATATTCTCAGCCCCATATTGTGTACAACGTCCAGTTCCTTCAGCCTGGTTTTACAAGCTGAGGAATAAATCTGACAGCCATAGTCTAGCTTGGATCGACACAACGAGTCATATAGTTTCAGCAGGGATTTTTTATCAGCTCCCCAACTAAATCCAGAAACAACCTTTAAAATGTTCAGCGATTGTTTAACCTTAATCTTTAAGGCATTTATGTTGTTGGCCCATGTCAATTTCTGGTCAATGGTCATTCCCAAAAATTTCACTTCATTTTCATAAGGAATGATAGATCCTTTAAAACTAAGTGTAGGAACCTCTTCCACATGCTGGCACCTAGTAAATCTTACAGAAACTGTTTTAGAGGGAGGAGAATTTAAAATTTGCCATTCTCATCAGTCCACTTTATAATAGCATTAATAGACCTTTGCAGATGTTTACAGTGTTTACAAACTGACAATGAATCATATCCTGTGCAGTATATTGCAAGGTCATCAACAAAAAACGAACATTTAACAGGTGATGATATTTGTTGGACTATAATGTTTATTCCACTGAAAAAAGTGTTACACTTAAAACGCTTCCTCCTGCACAAAAGGTTGGGAGAGAGTGTTGCCCACTCTAACCTTAAAAAATCTCTGTTAAAAAGGAATATAAAAATTTAATAATTCTTCCACATATGCCCATCTTGTGCAATTGTTTTATGATGCCAATTCTCCAATTAGTAGTTCATATTGCTTTCTCAAGGTCAAAAAAAATATGCTAATAGTCTGACATCGTTGGCAAATCCTTGCTGGATTTGATTGTCAGCCTCAGCAAGGGATCAAGGGTGGAACGATTTTTACTGAAACCAAATTGATATGGAGATAATAAGTCCTTTGGTTTCCAGGTGCCAAACTAATCTGGTTGTTTATCATTTTTTTTCCATCAAGCAATTACACACACAGCTGGTAAGAGCTATTGGTCTATAGCTGGTGGCTTGGGAAGCATCTTTATTAGGCTTTTTTATGGGAACAATTATGGGATATTTTCCATCTTTGGGTAAAATTCCAGTTATCCATATTCTGTTTTATAATCTTGGAGTAGATACTTTTTGGCATCAACTGGGAGGTGTTTAAGCATTTCATATAAAATTGAATCACCCCCTGGAGCTGTTGATTCAGTTGAAGAGAGTGCCTCCCGAAATTCTCTTAAGGAAAATTTGTGATTGTATGGTTCAGATTTTCCAGATTCAAATTTCAGAGTCATTTCGGTATTCCGAATTCTTTGAAATTCTATAGAATAATTGTCAGGGCTGGAAACCTGAAGAGAGTGTTTTCCCAGCTTATTGGCAACTTCAGTGGGCTCTGTGATCAGTTATTGACTTTTAATGAGGGTAATGGTGACACAACAAATTTTCCACTTAGTTTCCTGATTTTGCGCCACACCACTCTCAATGGAGTTCTGGAACTGATTCCATTGGTATAGTAAAGTCAACTTTCTCTTTTGGCTTTCTTATAAAAGCGCCGCTGCTTGGCTAAACGCCGCGATTATAGATTAATTTGTAGACTGAGGGGTGGAGCCACTAGTTTGTATCGTTGGTAGCACTTCCTAGTGACTTTCCTCAGAACACAACGTCTTATTACACCAAGGAACTGCAGGTCTACGAGGTTTACCTTTTGTCTTGGGAATCGAGCCCTCAGCACTCTTCAGAGTGGATTCAATGAAGTAGACATAGGCATCCAGGTAAGAATGAAATGATTTAAACTCCCTATCTAGATTGACTCCTTTACTGAACTTTGGTCCCAGTCAGCATCCTCTACCTTCCACTTAGGTAGCATCCTCTACCTTCCACTTAGGTCATGTTTCAGATGGAGCATTCACAACATATTTCAGATGGATAGGGTAATGATCACTTCCATTCAAATCTTCATTAACAGACCAGTTAAAATCAAGGTGTATATTTGTTGAGGAAATACTAACTGGTCCTAGTGCGAGAGATGATTATTATGAATGCAGTGGGGGAAGGTCATTGACCCCATTATTATATAGGGCAACATCATTCGTGTCCAATAACAGGTCCTCGATTATTTTCCCTTGCTGTCTAAACACTGACTTCCCCAAAGGGGGTTGTGGGCATTAAAATCTCCTAATAAGAGAAAAGGAGTGGGAAGTTGGTTAATCAAGGACTGAATATCTCCAATGTTAAAAGAAAGGTCTGGTGGGAGGTATAATGAACAAACCGTTATCCTCTTGTCTAATATGACTGAGACAGCAACAGCTTGTAGAGTTGTATTTAATTGTATTGTGGAGTGCTGCAGAGATTTGTTAACAATAAATGCAGCACCTCCATGGGCACGATCAACAATTGGGGGGGGAAGGGGATCCCTGAACTAAATTCATGCATTAAAACTTTAAAGTCTTCTGTCTAGGCTCTGAGACCCTTACAGTTCCACTGAAGGACATCAAACTTGAATGTAATGGAGGTGAAATGTACTACTTCCCACTCTTTGGAGGGGAAGTACTGATCCTAGGGTGGAGAGGAAAATTCTCCTTAATAAGAGATTGTTTTCTTGATATCTCTTCATCTTCATTAGAGATCAGGGTTCTTGGCTGACAAACAACTTTTTTGAATTCGAGGCTGATGCTCAGGATTTTTACTGCGATTCTGTGCATCACTACTGCTATTAGTCTTGGGGCGGCAAGACTGATGAGAACTCGCATGTCTTTGAATTGGATCTGCTTTTGGAACTATCTTTGAACTGGATCTGCTTTTGGAACTATCTTCCTTGGCGGAGAGGTCTCTTCCAGAACACTGTACCCATTTGAAGTTTTTATGATAAAACTTTAATTATTCGGGGACATGTTTCTTAAACGCTTCCTGGTGGACGCAGCTGTAGTTTTATCATGTTCCTTAGTGATTGTGATAATTGATGGATCCGAGCTAGACCTCTCTGTTTGGACTACTCCTTTGGTTGGCTCTTGGTGAAATAATAATTTTTGGACGTTTGCAAATTTTGCCTAGGGGCTGAATTTGCAACCATTACATTTGTATCAGCTTGAGAGGATAAATTATCCATGCTTTTGAAAGAACAATTTTTAGTATTGGGCTTAAAAGCACTTGCTGACATAAGTTTCCGATTATTATTTCCACTGCAAGGAGAAACAGGTTTCCGATGCTTACTGTTAGATTCAATTACTGCTGGCCTTTCATTGCTAGAACTCTTCATCAACTTTATTACATAAGCATAGGTAGAGTTTGCACTCTTGTTAGCCCCCCATTACCACACGCTTTGCTGCACTGATGCCGAGATGTTCATTATCAGCCACTGCCAACACGTCTTGCTCAAATCTGTATCTGAGGCAAGTCCTAGTGCTTGGAGAGTGATCATCCTTGCACTTGAAACAATAACGGGCTGCTTCACACTTGTCCAATATGTCATGCTCAGCAGAGCACACTGAACATCTCGTATTGTTTCCATGCGAGTCTTGAATGTGGCCATATTCGAAACATTTGCAACATTGTTTAGGGTTTCTTTTATATTTTTTGACCTTCATCCTCTCATGGCCAACATTGATGGTATCAGGCAAGTAATTGGAGGAGGTTAAAAGCATAGCTGCATCCCCTCCCAATTTTTTTTACATGAGATATACAAGGAGGGCACCTTAGGAGAATCTCCTCATCATTAAAAACATGCAAGTCTCTGGAATAAACTACCCCGTTCAAGCGTGTTAAAGAATCTGTGTGATGTGATAGCCTCAATATTTCCACTTTTTGGGGGTTTAAACTTTGATAGTAAAATAGCTTGCGCCTCATTGCCTGCTTTTATGAGTAAGTTCTTTCCATATCGTTTCAGATTACCGATAGGAATAGAACCTACTTTGTTCTAAATATTTTCAGCAGCTTTAATGAAATTTTCCCTTCCCTCCTTGTAACTGGCAACATGCCATATAGGGGGAGGAAGAGTCCTGGTATATGTTGCTGGTCCACATTCTTCGTCCTTAGGAACAAAATTGAATGGCTCATCGCTCAAATTCCGCACTGAAAACTCCTTGGTGCTTAAAACAGAGTCATTTAGAATGTGGCCATTTAATTTCAGTTGTGCCTCACTAGCTTCTTGGGGAGGGGAAAATCTAATGTATGCAGAAAAGGACTGCTTGTCTTTTTCTAGAAGCATTTTACCTCTCCACCTTACCAAACTGTTTTGCGACACTATGCAAGCACTCGTAATCCCAAGAAAGGCTTGCATTAGTGCAATAAAGCACTCTATTACTTATGTCAAATCCACCAGTTTTAATATCACCCTGGTGCCTCAGTGCATGGTTCTGTGTGATAGCCGAGCTCATATCCGTGTCCATGCCTGAAGTTGTCGCCAGTGCCGTTAAGTCGTCAGATCCAGGGGAGGGCAAACATTGGTCGATATCCATAATTTCAATATATTTGTAGACTGCTTGATTATATCAAGAAGGTATCGTGGGTCAGTCAGGTATTCAAATTCTCCACCAGTGGCACAAGTGAGAGTCGACTCCCAATGGTCCACCCCATAACCTACCCTTACGGGATAGCACCAATACGCTTGCAGTGGCCCATGTATAAGCCTATCCACCTGCTGGGAGTTCTACCCCCCCTAATGAGGACTGACTCCCCACTCCAAACACATTAGTAGGCGCCCGGACAAAAGCCAGGAGTCCCATCCCAAACACCAGCCCCCCCCTGGATTCCGATGGGCTGATGTTTGGAGATATTTCTGCCCTCAAAGTAGCAATGGGAGGGTCCCATCAAAACCTCTTGGGTCCAAACCATATCAGGTGGCGACTCAACCACCACAACTCCCACAATTAGCTTCGAATGCAAACCCCTTCCAATACACAATCCCTTCTCAGACTCACCTATGCAGTAAAATTTAACAAAAGTGGAAAATTTCACACAATTAATCCGAATTGCTAGTAAAAAATATTACGTGAAGGAGAAGGATGTAGTAAGAATGAAGAAATTGCAGAAAGAAGGAAAAGTTCTGACTAATTTAGTTGGATAAGCAGGTGGGCCCCAAGGACCAGTGAGAATGCAACTCCACCAGGCATCAGGGCCCAGCTGCTGGTCCCTAAGCCCCCTACCCACGCCAGGGTGTCAGCATATAGGGGAACATACAAAAGAATCTACAAGTCTACGAGGTTTTATGACGCTTTTGGACTATGGCAGTCGTCAGGTGTCTTCCACTGGGAGACGTTTTGCATTTCTACAGCGTGTTTCACGTGTCTGTGCAGCTGCAGACCATACACACCCATATGCACGGGAACGTTGAAAATTCAAGATGAGAAAATGTCTCTACAGTCAACTGTTATTATAGCCCGGATACAGGCTATTCAAATTTATTTTATATAATAGACATTGTACTGCCAAAGATGTGCAGTTATTTTTATATTACTATGGTGTTTATTGAGCTGGCTAATGTGTTGTTCTTATAATTTTGTATAAACTGTGACTGAATGCGGTCATTCAGAAGGGGGTGGCCGAGCAGTACTATGAATATGATTTGTACCCTTGAAAACTGTATCCATGAATTCTTTTTTTTTTTTCTGAATGGGCGGATGTGGTGAGCGGTGACATTCTTAGACTGCAGAGGTCATCAATTTAACTCTCCTTGGAAACAGTGGTCCTAAAATGACAAGACAACTCCGCTTCGGAAATGCTGACATAACCTCTTTGGGTGGCACAATGTCGAAGGTCGCTGCCTAAGCGGAACAGACCACGTCCTGTGTCCATGCGCAAGCGGACACATATATGCTTTCTGAATCTGGTTTGGGGCAGATTCTTGGGCATGAACAATGATCTGTATAATGACGTCATGAACTTGTGACAAAATTAGTGACGACACTTATCTGGGAGTGTCTTGTGTGTTAATTCATGCTTGCGTTTGTGCGAGCTATTTCCCTACATAATGAGAGAGTAAGTTAGCCAAAATGGAGAACGATACAAAGTCGACAAAGGGCCAAGATGGCTCCTTTGATTGTGTTTTTGGTTAAGTGTGTGTAATCTGTGTTGAATGGGTAAGCATACTAATTTTTTTTAGCCAAAAGTATTTTGAATATTAGTTTCAAAGATGTTCTATTTCATTTGACCTTTTGATTTTGATTATAATCTTTTGCTCATGGATGTGTTCTCCTGTCTTCTTATAGGCGGATCTGGACCAAAGGGGAACTGATCTGGAAACTTATTTAGAAATGGGAACTTAACTGATGTTCCGTGGTGTTACTAGACTGTGCTATAACTTTTCCTAGTTGTACGACTTAACTAATGTTGGTTATTGTAGAGAAGGGATCGAGCGGGTTTGGTTCAATCCCCAGGGTTATCTGAGATATTTGGATTTTGAATTCAACCTTTCATTTAATCATTTTGTTAAGAACCCGATTTACTTAGTTAATGCTTTGCTCTTAAATAAATGTAATTTTGTAGTTCATGAGTCTGATTTAATTGCCTTAGGTAAGAGAGAGAGAGAGAGAGAGAGAGAGAGAGAGAGAGAGAGAAAACGGATGTTACCTCAGTGCCTTGCTACACGGTCATTGCTACCAACATATTTTCCCTTTTAAAATGTACCGAGGTTGGAACCTCAGTAACAGTAATATGATTGCCATCATATAGTAGGGTGTGTAATGCCAAATATTCTAGCAAGCTGCAGATAGTTTTGCTTTACCAGCTATCAGTAACTGATTTTTCTATTTTTTGGCATTAATTTAGTGATATCTTCTCAAATGCATGCAAGATGAATGAAGTTTTCCCTTAACAAGTGGTCATTTTAGGTCACATTACTTGATATATTTGACAGTTTTACAACCTGGAGTCAGAGAGAAGACTGGGATTTCCTTCATTTTTACATAATTTTTTTATTTATAAACTAAAACCTTACTAATTCATAGTATTTTCTTTAATGAATTGATATTATTAGTTTACATTAATATTACTACACATTTGAAAATAATAAATCATTTATCTATCATACAAAAGAAATCATCTCTGTAAAGAGAGCGCTATTTTTGTGATATCATTTAATCTTATAAAACTTAATACAGTATTAGTCAATATTAATATCTGAAAATTAGTAAATCATTTTTGTATCATAAAAATTTATTTAGTCATGAAAATAACATTAAAATACACTAATTTGTGATTATTTGCATCAGAAAACCCGTAGAATACTCTTAATTTCCCACAAGCAATGGGCGTAGATAAGGTCAAGAGAAAATTCCGCGAATCAGTGGGTCAGCGACTGTACCTGCAGCTGCAATTGAACTTACTGGAGAATAAGCACAATTTCAACAGCAATATTGAAGCTTATCTATAGTACATCAAAAAATGCTGTGGTCTGGATTAACATTCAAGATATTATGATGCCTCCTGTTGGGGAAGAGGGTTTTAGTCGCCAAATACACATGATTCTTTTATCAAGAACATTTGGTAACAATCAAGGATATCTTTCGACATTCTTGCATGAGCTTTTATGTATCAGAGATGGACTGCAGGAGTCAATAATGAGGACGACCTTAAATTTCTTCACCTGATAAATCATCCAAAGAACAACATAAACATTACCCAACCATTTTTATCCCTTCCAAAACACAGGCCAGTGTCTTTAGTGTTTATTCTTAATGACCCAGGGAATTGTTTGTTCAGCACATACATGAAGTTTGGCTTAGTCATATAAGCTGCATGCATAACCACACTGCACAAAAGTGAAGAAATCTTTCTTCACCTTGAATTGCGGGGAATGCTTTGCAATTTTGTGTTTAAATTTTGCTGGGTTCCTTTCAAAATAAGACTCTTCCCCCCCTCTCTTATTCTAAAACAATCTATATTGTTCTTGGCAGTTAGTGTTTTACTTGGTAAAATTTTGCCACTAATAGAGGGTTGTTTTCCTAATACATCCTCTAGCCACAGAATTAATGCTTTCACAATCTCAGTAAGCAGTTTATCAACAACCTACGATACCATTTTGCTACATTAGATTTAGATATTTTAGTTCTAAAAATTATTAGTTACAGCTTGAGGACTCACAAAAATCAGAGACCAGAGCAGTAACATTCTAGTAAAATGATATTGTTATTGTACAATAAAGTTTCATACATACTTACCTGGCAGATATATACTTAGCTATAGACTCCGTCGTCCCCGACAGAAATTCGAATTTCGCGGCACACGCTACAGGTAGGTCAGGTGATCTACCGCTTTGCCGCTGGGTGGCAGGAATAGTAACCATTACCATTCTAGAACCAGATTTTTCTCTTCCACCTGTCTCCTGGGATGGGAGGCGGGGTGGGCCCTTTAATCGTATATATCTGCCAGGTAAGTATGTATGAAACTTTATTGTACAATAACAATATCATTTTCATACATTCAACTTCCCTGTCAGATATATACTTAGCTGATTGGCACCTTTGGCGGAGGGTAAGAGACAGCTAATTGCTGATTAGACAGGTAAACAACATATGTTGTAGGTAATATATCTATAAAAAAAACCTTGGTTCCTACCTGTTTTGGCGGAAGATTTCATAGCTACTGCTTAGAAGTCTGCTTTGCCTCAAGAGCCTCAGCGAGGATGTGACCTATGGCTAAGAGCTCTTGTGGGGACTGTCGATGGGGTCTTATCCACTTACTCGACAGAACCTGATGGCCTTTGTCAATGGGGTCTTATCCACTTACATGACAATACACCTATGCCTAATGGCATAATAAAGGAGTACAACACCGATCCCGATCACCCGATCCTAACCGTGGATTAGTACTAAGATTGGAAGGAGTTATCCCCAACCACCTTTCAAACAACCTTAAAATTCAACACCAAATTATTTTCAAAATCAAAACTAAACAAAATTAAGGACCAGTCTTATCTCCTTTACCCAGCACTGTATCCGCTGATACATAAGAACCCAGAAAGAAGCATTTTTCGTATGTCACTCTCACATCTTTTAAATAATGGGAGGCAAACACAGAGTTGCATCTCCAGTACGTCACTGCTAAGATATTTTTCATCGACATGTTTTTGTTGAAAGATATCGATGTTGCAACTGCACGTACCTCGTGCGCCTTCACTCTAACGTTTCAAATGATTCACTTTTGCATTTCATGTGTGCTTCAGTAATCACATTCCTGATGAAAAAAGCTAAGGCATTTTTTGACATAGTCTCTTAGGGTCCTTAACCGCACACAAGAGACTTTGATTGCAACCTTGCAGTTGCTTCTTCTTCTGAAGGTAAAATTTTAAGGCTCTAACCAGACATAGTGACCTTTCCAGTTCCTTTCCCACAAGTTGAGAAAGTCCTTTAACCTCAAAACTTCTGGGCCAAGACCTAGAAGGGTTTTCATTTTTGGCTAAAAATAAAGGCCGGAAAGATACCACTGCAGTCTCCTTTAAATCCCACTCTCGAGTCTAGAGCCTGCAACTCACTGACACACTTGGCAGTTGCGAGAGCCATGAGAAAAATGCATTTTCTTGTAATGTCTCTGAAGGATGCTTGATGAGGAGGCTCAAACTTCTCTGACGTGAGGAACTTCAGAACCACGTCTAGATTCCAGCTATGGGGAAGCGAAGCTTTCGATTTTGATGTCTCAAAAGACCGTATCAGGTCATGAAGATCTTTGTTTTCTTCTATGTTCAGGCCCCTGTTCCTGAACACAGCAGATAGCATGCTTCTATATCCCTTTATTGTAGAAACTGCCAATTGAGATTCTTCTCTCAGGTATAGAAGAAAATCGGCAATATCGGTCACAGAGGTATCGGAGGAGGACAGCTTCTTCGCCTTACACCATCTACGGAAGACTTCCCACTTCGATTGGTAGATCCGCATGGTAGAGGATCTTCGTGCTCTTGCAATTGCTCTTGCAGCCTTGCGAGAAAAGCCGCTCGCTCTGACCAGTCTTTCGATAGTCGAAAGGCAGTCAGGGAGAGAGCGTGGATGTTTTTTGTGTGAAACCTCTCGAAGTGGGGTTGTCTGAGCAGATCTGTCCTTTCAGGAAGAGATCTGGGGAAGTCCACCGTCCATTCCTGTACCTCTGTGAACCATTCTCGAGCGGGCCAAAAGGGAGCGATGAGTGTCATCCTCGTTCCTTCCGAGGCACAAACTTCCTTAACACTTCCCCCAGTAGCTTGAACGGGGGGAAAAGCGTAAGCATCTATGCCCGACCAATCCATGAGAAGGGCATTGATTGCTATGGCTCTGGGATCCTCCCCTAACGAGCAGAAGTTCTCCATCCTTCTGAGGAGGAATGTCGCAAAACAGGTCTAGTTGAGGTTTCCCCATAGAGACCACAGTTTCTGGCAGACTTCAGAATGGAGAGTCCATTCTGTAGGAAGGACCTGGTTCTTCCTGCTCAGTCTGTCTGCTCTTATATTCCTCCCTCCTTGAACGAATCTTGTTAGGAGTACTATTTTCCGTTCCTCTGCCCAGATCAATAGAGCTCTTGCTAACTCGTATAGGGAGAAAGAGTGAGTCCCCCCTTGCTTTCTGATGTATGCCAGAGCAGTGGTGTTGTCCGAGTTGACCTGGACCACCACGCCTCTGACGTCCTCTTCGAAATGCCTCAGAGCCAAATGAATGGCTAGAAGCTCCTTCGCATTTATGTGCCAGGACATCTGTTCTCTTGTCCTGACACTTCCCTCGTCCTAAGTGTTGATCCCATCCTGTTTCCGAGGCGTCGGAAAACAACACTAGGCGAGGGTTCCGCAGAGACAAGGACACTCCCTCATTTCTTTCTTCTTAGAGGGTCTAACCACCATTGCAAGTGGCACTTGATCTCTTGTTGTAGAGGGAAAGAATCCGCAAGAACTCCTGTCTTCCTGTTCCAACTTCTCCTTAGATGGAACTGCAGAGGTCTCATGTGCAGCCTCCCCAGAGAAACGAACTGCTCTAGCGACGAAAGGGTGCCCAGAAGACTGAGCCATTCCTTCGCTGAGCTTCGCTCTTTCTCTAGGAAGGCCAAAATTTTCCCCAATCCTCGAGCAATCCTTTCTTGGGACGGAAATGCTCGAAAACCCCGAGAATCCATCCGAATCCCCAGATACACAATGTCCAGGCTGGGGATCGTCTGAGATTTCTCGAGGTTTACGAGCAATCCGAGTGATCTTACCAGATCTAGAGTCGTTTCCAAGTCCTCCAAACACTTGTCTCGATCCCACTCTTATGAGCCAATCGTCCAAATAGAGTGATATGTTCACCCCCTTCAGATGTAGCCACCTTGCTACGTTCCTCATCAATGCCGTAAACACTCGAGGAGCCATCGAGAGGCCGAAGCACAAAGCCCTGAATTGTAAATCCTGCCCTGCACCATGAATCGAAGATATTTTCTCATGAAGGTATTGGCAGGGGGACGTTGAAAGTAAGCGTCCTTGCAGATCAAGGGAGACCATCCAATCTCCTGGACGCAGAGCCGCAAGTACCGAGTGGAAGTCTCCATAGAGAACTTTGTTCTTCTCCACGAAGCAGTTCAAGGCGCTCACGTCCAGCACAGGCCTCCACCCCCCCCCCTCCCCTTTCCCCCAAGGGCTTGTTCGGGCACTAGAAAAGAAAAACGATTGTAAAAGCCCCGGGAGTGAGGATCCTGCACCGTTTCGATGGCCTCCTTCTCCAACATTTGTTGTACCAGATGTAACAGGGATTCCCTTTTTGCAGGATCTTTGTACCTCGCTGACAGCTCCCTCGGTGTCGACGTCAATGGAGGTCTGTCTCTGAAGGGGATGAGATATCCTTTCTTTAGTATTTCCAGACCAGGAATCTGCTTGTCTCGAGGCCCAAGCTTCCGTAAACTTCAGCAGCCTGGCCCCTACTGGTGCTTGGAGGACTGGTATCTCATTTGGTCTTCTGGTCTAAAGGAAGAAGACCTTCCTCTTCTCTCTGATCCTCATTTTCTAGGGGCTCGGCCTGATGAACTCATTCGAAAGGGTGGCTGAGCGCTTCGTGACTCCCTCTCGTGGCAGGAACAGGCTGTGGTCTCGACTTCTTCGCTGGATTGGACTAGCAAGTCTTGCGTTGCCTTCTCAGTCAGCGAGTGAGAAATATCTCTCACTAACTGAGAAGGGAAAAGCTGTTTCAAAAGAGGGGCGTATAGGAGAGACGCCCCTCTGAACGGGAGGAGACCGCTTTTGTCAAGAATGAGTGAATACAGCTTCTCTTTTTGAGATCCTGCCCCGAAAAGTGATGCCACTTCTTCCAATCCATCTTGGACCGCCTTGTCCATACAGGCCCAATACGCTATGTAGGACTTCGGGTTCCAAGAAATCGGGGTCCTGTGTCTTCTTGGCCAAAGCCCCAAGGGACCAGTCTAGGAAGTTAAAAACTTCCAAGACATGGAATACTCCCTTGAGGAGATGGTCCATTTCTGACATAGTCAGAGTCGTCTTAGCAGACGGAAGCGCATGTCTTCTTGAAGAGTCTACTAATGTAGAGAAGTCTGCGTCTGCAGAAGCAGGGAGGGCGAGTCCCATTGCTTCTCCTGTGTTATACCAAATACCTCTCCTTCCCGATAGTCTGGAAGGGGGGCAGGTAAACACATTCTTCCCCGCCTCCTCTTTGGATTTTAGCCAATTCCCGAAGGAATGCAAAGCCCTCTTCATTGAGATGGTCGGTTGCATTTTCAAAAATGAGGATGACTTTGATGTCCTCGTACTCGTGAATAACGAACGAGGAGGAGGAGGGGCAGCAGGACTCGGAGACTCTCCAAACTCTTTCAATAAGAGGGCTGCTAAGGTCTGAAAGTCTGAAAGACCTGCCCCCTTATTGGCTTCCGAGTCTGATACATTTTCTTTCCATAATCATGTCCAGTCACATTAGGAGAAGAATGAGCAACCGGAGGAGGGCTCCTCTCCAAGCACGGTGAGGGGCTCTTATCAGTACCGGCTCTAACCTGACAAGGGCTATGGCCACCTGTGCGACATCTTGAGTCCCTGTCAGGGGAAGGCCGATCCTGCAATTTGCCCTTATTCAAATTAGAACCGTCCTGATAAGGACGACGGCCGCCTGTGCGACAACTAGCGTCCCTATTAGGAGAAGGTCTTGAATGCGAAAAACCTCTCACAGAATCAGCCACATCCTGAAAAAGGGCTACGGCCGCCTGTGCAACATCTTGTGTCCCTGTCAGGAGAAAACTGATTCTGTGAAAAGTTCTAAAAAGGAGAGCCTCCTGGTCAACTTTTAACTCCATGTCTGATGAAGCTGGAGCTCCTGGCTCATGGCACCTGGATGATGCATCATTCCTGGATGGTTTCTCGCAGCTGGCAGGCGCCCGGCGCCTCCTGTATGTATCAATATTGGTTGTAGCCTCTCGCCTGGTAGGCGTTTTGCGCCTGGCTGGTGCCTCGTCCAAGCTATCTGAAACTTCTGCTGGACGGGATTTTTTGATAGGAAGGAAGCGGTCCTTTCTCCAAAGGAGGATCCTTCTTTAATACTCCAACCAACAAAAATATTTGCTGTTGCATTTTTATTCAGGATCTTCGTAGCAACGTCTTCTTTCTCCGTATCCGATCTAGGGGAAGGAGGATTTGATGAATAAATCTCATTCTTTCTTCTCAGGTGGATAGTCCTCCGGAAAACTTTCCGGCTAGAATCCAGAGCTGGCGAATTCCACGATCTTTTAGAAGGTTTCGATAGCTTGTCAGAACTCCACCCTTTTTTCGATGAAGAATCGGATGACGAAAAACACTGTTTTAGGGTGCCTTTCCAACGGCTATCCTTGGCAGTCTGGGACGCTACTGCCGATCCTGCCGAGGGGACGCCTGACCGGTGGGAATTCTCTGAAACCTCCGTACGGCTTTTGACATTCCTTCTCCTCTGGGCTTGGGAGCTTGGAAGAGGTCTAGCCCTGGGAGCGAGACAGAGCCAATCAGACGCACCCTCCACTTCACTGGGAACACTTTCACTTTGCTTACCTTCTAAATCCTTAAGTTTGCGTTCCATCTTCAAGAGGAAAGCCTACAAATTTGCAATTTCCGATACCGAACTTGCAGAATCTGATAAAGAAGAAGGTAATGCTGTAAGGGAGGAAGCAACAATTACATTAGAGATAGGTTCTAAACTACTAACTGGCTCGTTAGAGAACGACCTACTCAAACTTTTGGAAGAGGCTTTTCTAGCCTTATCCCTTTCCAATTTTCTCAAATATGAATTAAGAATCTTCCATTCCTCCTCATTTAAATTCTCACATTCAGCACAAGTGTTAGATTCGGAACATTCATTCCTCTACACCGCTTACAAGTAGTGTGAGGGTCTACCGTAAGCTTCGGTAGTCTCACAACAACTCTCATCAACACACACTCTGAATGTAAAACTAGTGTCAGACATTCTAAGAAAAATCCAAACCAAAATCCAAAAAACAGTCCACAAAAGCGTATGCCAAGCCAGAGATCCAATACGTCACCAAAAATATCAGTCTAGAAGATGAACGGCGATGAAACACGAAAGTCAAAGTCAGGAGGAACTAGCAACGATGTTACCAGCACCGGCGACAGAGAAAATCTAGTTCTAGAACGGTAATGGTTCCTATTCCTGCCACCCAGCGGCAGGACGGTAGATCACCTGACCTACCTGTAGCATGTGACGCGAAATTCGAATTTGCTGTCGGGGACGACGGAAGTCTATAGCCAGTATATATCTGCCAGGGAAGTTGAATGTATGAAAATAGTTTTTAATAATATTAAGGATCATGAATCATTTGGTTTGTTAATTGCCATACAAAATGCCTACCTGTCCATGTCTTAGGTCCTACAAAACAAATAACATATCAAATATTACAGTTGAATCTCTTAAAACCGACATTCTATGGTCTAGGAACTCCCATGGTTTGGCTTGATTTTAAATCAGCCGCTCTTAGTTCATTGTGCCGCAGCATATTCTTACAACTTCAAGAGAGCAAAAATTATCCCATATCTCCTTTGTTTTTAAGAAAATAGATGTTAGTAATAAAGGGATTTTGACAGAGGAAAAATCTATTTCTGGGCGAGAGACCTGTGCCGCCCAGTGAAATGCTCCTTATAGCATCATTTCTAAGGTATAAAACTGCTATACATACCAGAGAAAAAAGTTGCATGGAATGCCGGGCATATGCCTAGCTCGCTCACCCATATAGGATGTCGGTATAGTAACTGGGGCGTGAAAAACCACTCTCAGAGGTCTCTTACCAATTAGTTATCTCCTCTCCCAACATCCCCCGTTACTACGAGGTGCCGTTCTACATCCCACCACTGCCCGCCACCACCCCTACCACCCATGCGTACCCAAACATTCCTCATAGCATCCCAAGCTTGGACCAGTCTAGGGTGAGGAAAAACAAAGGGTGGGTTCACTGGGTGGCACAGGTCTCTCGCCCAGAAATAGATTTTTCCTCTGTCAAAATCCCTTTTCTGGGCTCAACCTGTGCCGCTCTGTGAAATAGTAACAGAGAATTGGTCCAATAGCTTGTAATTAATTGACCTGAAAAGGAATAGAATAAAAACTAGGATCCATAAAGAAGGAACTTTAATACCGTATCAAAATATATAATCTAATACAAACTGACATAAAAGTAATCAGTTATAAAAACTTATTCAGGAAAAGCATTTAAAAAAGAAAATAAAGGTGTCTACTAGTAACCATTATACAAGACAAATATACATACTATACTGGTACTCAAAAGGAGAGGTTCAAGAATTTCTTGGAAACCATCAAAAGATATCACAATATATCTTAATACTATACAATTTACATCCAATAAACTAAATGTTGAGTACCAGAACAGGTTAATTACAATACAGGTGAGTACCAAATCTAATTTAATTACAGGTGAGTAACAAGGCTAAGGCAGGGACAATAAATGAAGCAGGTAGGGGAGAAAGAAAGGTAAGGAATACTAATGAATTAACTTCTTAACATGGTTCTGATATTATCAGGAGGAACTACATTTCCTGCTGCTACTGTTGCAAATTTTAGGGTTTCCAAGGATTTCAAGTAATGGCGTTTAAATACTAATGGTGATTTCCAACCTGTATAACTTTTTTTAAATCTTCAAAATTCATTGGTGAAAATAATTAACTGACGTGGCTACTGCTCTAATATCATGAGCATGTGGAATTGATTCTGGACTAGCTTGTTTGATAAAATATAGAATCTGCTGTCTAATTCCTTTTAAGTAAATGTTTCCTCCATTTTCTCTAATAAATAAAGGGCCTGAAGACTTATTAGAAGTTCTGTTCAGATAAGCTTTCAAAGTGTCAACTGGACATAAGGATGGATCCTGTGGAAGTGGAACAATCTTCCACGGTGACCATCGGTTCTGTGGATCCTCATTCTTTGCTAAGAATCTCTTGTCTGGAAAGATTTGTACTTCCCAAGATGCGAGAAAAACAATATGATTCGGTTCTCTAGATAATGCTGAAAGTTCAGATATTCTGGCTCCAGATGCTAAACTTACAAAAAATAAAGTTTTTCTAAACAGTGTTATGTATGAACATGAATCATTATTGGTTTCAGAGGCCAGTTTAAGAACATCATTTAAAAACCAGGAAACTGCGTGGGAGCGGGTTACTGGTTTTAGTCTGGCGCAAGCTTTTGGGATTGATGAAAAATATGAATCTGTAAGATTAATATTAAACCCAATCTGAAATATCTTCTTCAAGGCAGATTCAATTGTTGTAATTGTATTAGCTGCTAATCCCGTTTCAAACAGGGTCCTAAAAAAGGTAACTGCTAGGTTCCGAGTCATTGCTCTAACCTTAGAATCTCTTAAGAACTTTGCCAGTTTTCTTACAGCTGAATCATATTGATGAAGGGTTGATTCTCTTTTATCTGACTCTAGAAACAAAGGTATTTAGAGATCAAATGTCAGCATCTCTTTGTGCTGCAAATTTCATAAAGTCCATAAAGTTAGGGCACTCCGAATTCTTGAGGAAGCTAACACACTGCGAGTTTGTACTACTTGTGTCAACTTGGAATCTGGGATCCGCCGAGGGAGGAGCCCTAGTTCTACCATCAGAGGAAACCAATTGCTCTTGGGCCAATTGGGGGCTACCAGAGCTATCTGACCTTTGAAAGTCCTGAGTTTGTCTAGTACTTTCATTAACATGTTTATCGGAGGGAACAGATAAATTCTTTGCAAGGTGTTCCAATCTATGGACATGGCGTCCGTAGCATAGGCCAGAGGGTCCAGGTTGGGAGCAACATAACAATTTAGTTTGTTGTTGGATTCCGTGGCGAATAGGTCCACCTGAAGGTTCGGAATCTGTTGATAAATCCAATTGAATGAATCTTTGTCCAATGACCATTCTGACTCCAGCGGAGTTGTCCTTGAAAGTGCGTCTGCTAACACATTTCTCACTCCTGCCAGGTGCCATTGGTTTCTTGTTGCAATCGCAAAGATTGCTATCATCACATGATTTATGTGACTTGATTTGGATCCCCCTCTGTTTAAGCAATGGACTATTACTTCGTTGTCCAGAATTAATCTGATGTGTTGTTTCTTTGCCGGGGCTTCCAATATGTTGATGTGGAGTTGACGCAACATTACTGACCACAAGCCTTGGAATTTTTCGTTTTGGGAGTAACCTCCCAACCACTTAAGAGAGGCGTCTGTGTGTTTTACCAACTCTGGTGGTGGAAATCGTAGGGGAATCGATTTTGCCAGATTCTTGGCCTCGGTCCAAGGTAGCAGTCTTTTCTTTAGTATTTGTGGGATTAGAGATATTTTGTCTCGTTTCCTCCTGTTCGCCTTGAATCGCCATACCTGATTTATATCTTTCAGTTTTGCCTTCAGTAATGTGTCTGTTACTGATGCAAACTGAAGTGAGCCTAGAATTCTTTCTTGTCTTCTCCTGGACGTTAATTTGTCCTTGAGAAAACTTTTTGTCTTCTTTGCTATTACTTTCCTCTTTGTTGAGGGAAGAGATAGTCTGTGTGTGATTAGGTTCCATTACAGTCCTAACCATTGGAAACGTGCTGCTGGAGGTTCATTTTGAAACCTAAATGTTCCAAAAATTTTATGACCTTGTTTGTCGCCTTTATGCAATCCTCTACATTGCTGGCCCATATAAGCCAATCATCTAGATAGGCCACTAACTGTATTCCTTGAGTTCTCAGCTCTTGGACTACTCTCTGCCAGCTTCGTAAATATCCTGGGTGCTATACTGAGTCCGAATGGCATCACCTTGAATGAGTATGCCCTTCTGCCTAGTTTGAATCCTAGAAAGGGACGAAAATGCCTTGCTATCGGAACATGATAGTAAGCGTCTGTAAGATCTATAGAGGTGGTGACGGCCCCACGGGGAAGTAAGGTCCGCACCTGCGAGATAGTCAACATATGGAACTTGTCGCATCGAATGTAAGTATTCAGATGTGACAAGTCTAGAATCACCCTTCTTTGTTCTGAGTCTTTCTTTGGAACGCTGATCAAGCGTCCTTGAAATTTCAAAGATTTTACTTCTTTTACTGCATTCTTTTGCAAAAGATCTTTGGTGTATAGGTCCAGTTCTGCCGATGGAGCTTGATGAAAACTGGTAAGTAGAGGGGCCCTTTTATCCAACTCCACCCCAGACCCTTGGATACTATGCTGGAAGCCAACTTGCTGAACTTCCACCAGCTCCGAATTTTGTATAGTCTTCCCCCTACCTGAGATATCTCAATGGTTTGAAGAGGGTCTGTTTCCTCGTCTGCCCCTGTATCCTCTACCTCTTGTTGAAGTCCTTCCACCTCTATTATGAAAGTTACCTCTGGCTCTACTACCTCTGGCGTACCTATTGTACCCATGGAACACACCTTGTGTCTCAAAGGAGGGGTTAAAAGCCGGAGAAGGAACTTGATGTTGAGGAGGCTGAGTCGTCCAAACATATTGTTGTTGTTGGGGTTGGGATTTAGACGTAGACGGCTGAGTCCCTTGAGGTACAGGAATCGTCGCCTGAACGACAGCTTGGGGTTGTGGAGTCTGGTATGATTGGAAGTTCCTAAACCTCTTCCTGCCTCTTGTCTGATTTCCTGATTGTTCATATTTTTGTTTTGGCATCAGGCCCCAACGAACTTTGAGACTTTGATTGACCCTCAGCAGCCTCACCTAAGACAATTCTGTTAAACAATGTCTTCTGGGAATAAGTCTGGGCCCCAAATTGAGGCTTTAATCAGTTTATTTGGCTCATGCCTTATTGTAGCTTCTGAAAGCACATGCTTTCTGCAATTACGGCGTGCTACAGCGAAGTCATAGGCATCACTTCGAAGTGTGAGGACGAGAGACTTGGTAAGGATCTTGAACAATGGCTCATCTTGGTATACCAGTGAAGCCATTTCTGCCATTGTAGCGGAGTTGATCGATCTACTTAACCGAGTGCGTGCCTCATACTCGATTCTGACCAAGGATTCTGGGAGTCTCGGAAGTTTTGTCACGAACTGTGTAGAGGCACAGTCAGTGTTCAGTTTTCCCGTGGGTGAAAGTTGCTGGGGGCGTCAACCCAGCATTCATGATCTCCTGGAAAAAGTAGAGAAGTCAACTCCGTCTCTCTTAGTTGTGGCATGGGCTTGTCCTCCATAGCCGCCTGAAGAGCCAGATCAACCACTTTTGTAGTACAAGGTGTCGGTGTTTGACCTTCTACTACAAACATTGTGTAAGAACTCTCTGTGGGGACAACATTATGTTCACACACTCCCATTCGTTCAATGTCCAGACCCATGCGGACTGAGCCTGTTTCCTTAGGATAGATCATCGTCTCCTTTAGGAATCTTATCTAGTTTTCTTAACTAATCGCTTCCTGCTGTCAGTCGAGCATATCCTGGGAAGGGAAACTGCAATCCGGCGGGTAAAATTCAGTCATCTACCGGCCGAGTTCCACATCCTTCTATGGTTAACATGCCATCCACGAATGGTGCATGTAAAGCCAATCGCCACGGATTGCTCTTTACAAAAGCCGGAAGTTTGGAAGCGTCTAGCATCACAACTGTTGTTGTTGTGGCAGTACATTTCTCAGGAGATTTTCTATCATATTCTCCTGGTTTTGCAGTCTCTGGGCAAAAGTGTCCATTGACTGCAACCGATCCGAGATGGTTCCAATCTGAGATTGGACCATACTTCCCATCCTCTCCATTAAAAGATTAGAGAAGGCAACTGGATCAAAGGAAGGTTCTGAAGCCTTAGATTTGGAGCTCCTTGATCTCGACCGTGATGTAGGGGAGTAGCTGCTACCGAAATCTCCGAAGACTTAGATGCAGTTAATGAACTTGTTGTTAAGTCTCGGTAAACCTAGATGGTTTACTTGGCTTAGATAAGCCTTCCTCAAGTGTTTGACTTTTGGGATTACTGAGCCTGGTTTGTCCCCAACCATGGTCTTTGCAGTAAACCTTTGAAAAGAAGCATGTGAAGATGTTAAAGATGGTGCAGGGCTAAGAACAGGAATCTTAGACCGCACACTACTTGCCCCACTTACCTTCCTACCTTGATCGCTGGCATCCAGAACCATTGGTTCTATGTCAACGCTTCAATTCCCCCCAGTCCCTCAAAATCTTCAGGCAAGGACGCGTGTCTTCCCTTATCTTGCGATAATAGGTGCACCGCCACTTCCCTTGGGAACTGCCGCTGACATCCTGGCATTTGGGTAGAGGGAGGGGTGCATAACTCCTCTGATAGAATAATAAGGTTTCTTAGCCCCCCACCTTGACATTATGGCCGAATCTGCCAACCCAGATCTTGAGGGTTGAAAGAGATGTGTTCTTGACAGCCTGTGGGGTCTGAAAAAGAAGTACTAATTAGGATTATCACTTTCTTAAAACTAAAGAAAATAATTTGTTCACTTCTTGAATACCAATCTCATAATTAGTATGAAATATCTAAGTGCGAACTCACCGAGTCTGAGGTTATATCGGCAAAAAGTCAACAACAGATCTCACAGCATCCGGATGCCAGACGATGAGGTCATCGACCAGTACGGCGCAAGGGTGCATGGGACCTGCAAACCTCATGTCCGCACCTTTGCTGAAGGACAGCTGTGCAAGCTGTCATCTGACAATGCACCACCTGTAAGGTAAATTGATACATAAGTATTCAATTTGTATATATAAACTACCGGAAGCCCTGAATTATTTATCGTAATCTTAAATTATAACATATATAGTCAAAATAGACTTCTATATATTATAACTAAGTCTTAACATATATGGCTCGGTCATTTAGTCTATGAATCTTTCTATTCTGTTGAAAAATTATGGCGGATCTAACTTCGTATTTATCCGCCTGCTCCGGGAAACTAAATCCACTTAAGGAAAAAATATTCTCCAATGATTGTATCGCTACCAAGGTAGACGTATACTGTACCAAAAGGTATTGAGCGGCGGATATCGGTCACGTAGTCTGTCCGCCTGCTCCGAAATTTCGAGCATAGTAAAAAAGAGAATATAAGATTTTGTAGGCTACGTCTGTACGCCTCTTCCAGGATCGACCGACAAAATTCTATTTGTGTGTATTCTACGATATCAGAACAGGGTGAGATACCTGAATCTGATCAATACACTAAAATATTGAGTGTGTAGAACTATTCCGCGGTTGTAACGAAATCAAAATAATGGCGGCGGGAAACCCTAAAGGGAAGACTGAGTGTACGCATAAGTTGCCTCTATCCGGTGCCGTTCGGAAGCCAATCGAAACCAGCTAGAAAAGCATCACTGTCCTAACTCATGGTATGACGATATCGCTACATATTCCATCGCTCCCGATATAGACTATAACTAAAGCCTAAAAGTAACCTAAATCGTGTGATAAAAGGTATCTCCCCGAAAGGAGTACTAGGCGGGAGCGGCAGAGCGAACTGGTTCGTCGCGATCAAGTGGACCATATGACCGGTCAGGTGGGACAACCCTAACCGATGATAAAGATCCACTTGAACCACGAGATATGAAGCTTACAAAACTAAATGACCAAAATTAAAGTGAATAATAGATAATTAGGTAATAATGGCACACAACGAATATAACATAATATTAAGCTAGACAAAAAATAAGCCGAGCGAATAGCCTAAGTCTCCAACATAGGGTGAGATACCGATATGGTCAGGTAGGCTATATCATTCTTAATAATATTTCTACGAAATCGGGTGATTTGCCGATTTCAGATGCAAAGATAAATTACGCTCAAAAGTTGTCAAACCAAGGGAAACTCCCTAAAGTAGGATATGACTCGAACATGTAATGCTCGGACAGTAGCCCAGTGTATGCCAAATCACTAAATATCTAAAACCCACGTAAACATCGTATAAAAAACATACAAAATATTAAAAGTGCATTTATTTCCATATGTCTAGGACAAAAAATGATTGCAATTAGTATGAGGAACTAATGGTCAATCAACATGTAAATAAAGCTCCGTGAAGTAGTGACATCAAAATGGCCGACTGGGTTCGGATATCTACGATCCTTGATCAAGATCATATTCTCGTAGGAAATACCTACGATAAAGAAATCGCAACTTCAGTGCGTAGCACAACCAATAGTAGTACTCAACTTAGTAGTGGAAGCTTCCAGGAGGTCCTACATTATGAAAATCAAGCACAAAATATCAACAAACGAAAAAACCTTGTACTTCGTACGATGCTATTGAAAGGAATTTTTGGGTACGCATGGGTGGTAGGGGTGGTGGCGGGCAGTGGTGGGATGTAGAACGGCACCTCGTAGTAACGGGGGATGTTGGGAGAGGAGATAACTAATTGGTACGAGACCTATGAGAGTGGTTTTTCACGCCCCAGTTACTATACCGACACCCTATATGGGTGAGGCGAACTAGGCATATGCCCGCATTCCATGCAACTTTTTTTTTTTTCTCTGGTATAATATAGCAGTTTTATACCTTAGAAATGATGCTATAAGGAACATTTCACAGAGCGGCACAGGTTGAGCCCAGAAAAATGTGTGAAATTGAATGGTTTTTTTTTTTTTTATATTAACCTTAAAAATACTAGCATAGTTAAAAATAAATATATTTTTAAGTATGCTAGTTATTTCATTAGAAAATAGTTTATGAGTCATTTCCTAAATAGATGGCAGGGTGCTTTGTTCAAGTTTTGACAGCATGATTCAAATGCCCTCTGATTACCGAAATTCATTATTTTTTTCATCTCTCTATCTTCTACAATCAAAATAAATGACGAAGAACTAACAGCGATAATTATGAAGATACGAAATTAGGATATGAAAGTCACTGGTAATATAATGTGCAGATCCTGAGAAGTTTAGTGCTGTAGTTGACTTACGATTAGGCTAACTTGGGAATGTAGGCTAGATGTGTTAAAATAAACACTATATTCTGGGATTTTCTGTGGTTCAGCAGTGGCCTGGTCCCAAGGTTTCAAGATTTAAGAGGTTGGACTGTGTGTGTGTGTGTGTGTGTATTTATATATATATATACAGGCAGTCCCCGGGTTACGACGGGGGTTCCGTTCTTGAGACGCGTCGTAATGTAAACTGCATTCTTATTGCATTTTTCATAAAAAAAAAAAAAACTTTAAATATTGATTATTTTGCATTTTTGGTGCCATATTTCATCTGCCAGATCAGCATTTGTAGGCGTCGTAACCCTGGAAAAATAATTTCTGATGAATATAATTGAAAAGCGTTGTAACCTCGGAACGGTCGTAAGCCGAGACCGTCGTAACCCGGGACCTGCCTGTATATGTGTATGTATATGTAAGTATTTTTATATATAATATATATATATATGTGTATATATATATATATATATATATATATATTATATATATATATAGTATATAATAATATATAATATATATATATATATATATATATATATATATATATATATATATATATATATATATATATATAATATAATTATATTATATATAATAAATAATATATATATATATTATATATTATATTATATTTATTATATATAATTAAATATATATATAATATAATGGTCTTGTATTCAGTTATAAAGAAAAAAATAAAAAAACCATTAAAAAAAAAATCAATTCAACATGAAAGCCAAATATATTCAACTTTCCTAACATACATCTTGACCCGCCTTAATGGTACGGATATTCTCACGAGTAGCACTAACAGGTTTTGGGTGGACGACGGATTCACTCATGGAGAATAACAATTTTGTGCCATCAATTTGGGGGAATCAGGCGGGAAAGAGGTGCCATTACTTCTATAGCCCATAAATTCTCTAATGGCAACTTTTAGACTGGCTAAGATGAGAGACTCAGTGGTTCAGGGCTTAGTTTTGATCTTGACTTCAAAGATCTGTCTTACATGATGTCTTCTGTCTTACATGACGTCTTTTGGTAAATTTTACCATAAATATACCAAGGGGTTGCTGTTAGTTTTAGTTCTTATCATTTATGATAGTGTGTTGGTTATAAGTGTAATTTTGCAAAGAAAAATGCAAACACACTTTAGAAAAAACATGTATAAATCAAAAATGTTTACTGCATTGTCGTTCTTGGTAAATTTATGTAAACGTTTTGTTTTACTACAAAAAACAAAATATGCTCAGAATTTGTTACTAGTTTTATTTTAATGTTTAGATATTGTGTGAGCTGTAATTATAATTTTACAAAATATAAATTATTAGAAAAAATAATATCTTAGTTTAAAATTTAATTTATGAATACTTTGTTAAAGAGGACTCACAATAAGGGAATTCTGTTAAATAGGCGGATTTCTGGTTAATTTTCCATTTTTCAACTTCTGGTGGGAATGTTAGGAAAAAAAAATCTTATTCAATGTGCATTTAGACATATTCCTCTTTCCATTGATGTTTTTTCTCAAATTAGCTGAACTCAAAGTTATGTCAGCCTGGGGTGTTGCATATTGATTTATTACCCTGGCTCCTAAGGGTTAAAACTGTGTTGTAGATAATAACCCTCTTGCCTTGCTAAAAACCTGCTAATTTCTGTTGAACCTGAGCAACCAAACTTCCATCAATGCATATTCAACCAAACTTCCATCAATGCTAACAGCACAGGAGCTCTAAATTATTGCATATTACTGGGAGTAATCTATTTGAAGTATTAGGAGCTAAATAATGCCACATAAATCATAGAAATTAGGAAGATACATATCTATAAACTCACCTCACCAAAGGCTCGATTTAAGGAATAAAAGACAAATCTGTGTCCCTCCTAGGAAGTGATGTAAACTAAGCTATATGAAATCTCAAACCCAAAATGAATGTCTGAGGGTTTAGAGGCAGAGATCCAAACTGAACAGCCGTGTCATGTTGTATGGACAAGGTTTAACTTTATGATCTTGTTCAATTGTTGTGATGTTCTTTAATTGTGTATAGGGTTTTCCTTATTGACCTTTCAAACTCAAAATCAACAGGTTCCAGTATGGCAACGGTATGTGTAGGAATAAAATGTTCTACATTTATCTATCTGTATGGTGTTTTTATGTTGCATGGAACCAGTGGTTATTCAGCAACGGAACCAACGGTTTTATGCGACTTCCAAAACCACATCGAGAGTGAACTTCTATCATCAGAAATACACATCTCTCACTAATCGATGGAATACCCGAGAATTGAACATGTGGCCACCGAGGTGGTACGCCAACACCATACCGTCCACGCCACTGAGGTGCTTAATTCTACATCTAACTTTACTTGATATATTATTATCAACGGCAGTTCATGAATAAGATAATACATACCACTACATCCAAAATGAGATAAAAAGGATGGAATGGACACTCCCCTTCTCTATTTTCCATACACTCATCGCAATCTGAAATGGATATAAAATTGTTATTGGTATGTTTCTTCTTTCTTAACTTTCAACGAGGAAAAATCCTCATTAATGACACTAAGTTTCCCTTGGATTCCTTTATCCCTTCACAATACATATATACCACCGAGCCATACAATAATTCAGAGAAATTAGGGTTAATAATTAAACCTAAAGAATCTGTATCACTTAGCACTTTCCAAAAAGGTTATCCAAGAACAAAATGAGCATTCATCATCCAACCTTTATTTTTTCCACACTACAGAAATGGTGGGCAATGGGTAGGGAATAGTGCTTCAAAATATACTGCAAAAGCTTCATGACATCTATGCCTCCCACAATTTCAAACAAATTGTACATCACATATCTTAAGTCTCCCCACATTTTCTAATGGCTTGTACAACAAGTTTAGATTCACTGCCATTTTGTTTGTGTTCAATATGTAACCCCTTCCTGATATAAGCCATCAGCTTTTCTCCTGTTTGAATACTTTTGGTTTTCTTTCAACAGAAGCCCATTACTTGATACTACCTTAATGTGACCTTGTACAATAACCCTAAACACTCTCAAAAAAGGAGGAAGAATACTTCCACTCCCACTAAGGTGAGCTTACATCCAAGACCCAAAACTCTGGTGGGCATGTAGATTTAATATTTGTGGGTTTAGTGTCTTTACTGCCTTGCAATTCTTTTCCCTGGAAGATTTTGTTTACCTTGCTCCTTACGTATCCATTTGTTAATTATAATGTTCAACTTTACAATAGCATACTGGTATATTTTGTTTTTTGAATTGACCATGATATTCCTAACTTTCCCTACTCTATCAAATGGCTTCATTAACCTTTAAACGCCGAAGGGGTAAATTAAAAATTGTCTTCCGTGTGCCGAGGCAGTCTCAAGAGTGAGAGTGGAAGCGGAAAAAATAATTTTTTCACAAAATCACAGCGCGCTTAGTTTTCAAGATTAAGAGTTCATTTTTAGCTCCTTTTTCTGTCATTACCTGAAGTTTAGTATGCAACCATCAGAAATGAAAAAAATTATCATTATCATATATAAATAATGCGATATATGATAGCACGAAAACAAAATTTCATATATAATTGTAATCAAATAGCGCTATGCGCAAAACGGTTAAAGGTAACGAGTTCATTTTTTTTCGTTGTAATGTACACTAAATTGCAATCATTTTGGTATATAACACATTATAAAACGATAAAAGCAACACAGAGAAAATATTATCACAAAATAATGCATGAATTAATAACACGCAGACGTAAAATATTTTTTTCAAAAATTCACCATAAATCTAAATATTGTCCTAGAGACTTCCAATTTCTTTCAAAATGAAGACAAATGATTGAATATTACTATACTGTAAGCGTATTAGCTTACAATTGCAGTTTTTGACCATATCTGACGAGTTAAAGTTGACCTAATGTCGAATTTTTTTATATATTTTTTATATGCAATTATTTCGGAAATTAAAAAAGTTACAACCTTCAAATATTTTTCGTTTTAATTTACATGAAATTGCGCACATTTTCATATATATAAAACTCTATGAAATGCCGAATATGAAACGGAGCAAATATTCCGAGAATGGGACGTACGCATTTCGGAGATTTGTAGCGGAGAATCCACGGCGGAGGGAAGGAAAGTATTTTTTTTTTTTGTTTTTTTTTTTTTAAATTCACCATAAATCTAAATATTGTGCTAGAGACTTCGAATTTGTTTCAGGATGAAGATAAATGACTGAATATTACTAGACTGTAAGAGTTTTAGCTTACAATTGCGTTTTTCGACCATTTGGGTAGAGTCAAAGTTGACCGAATGTGGTTTTTTTCTATTTTTCGTGATTTATATGCAAACATTTCAAAAATGAGAAAAGCTACAACCTTAAATTATTTTATGTTTGTATTCTACATGAAATTGCACACATTTTCATATATAAAACTTTATGTAACGGCTAATCTAAAATGGTGCAAACTTACACACAATCGCACGTATGATTTTTTCGGAAGAGTTACCGCGCGGACGTAAAGAAAATGTTATTTCTTTCATAAATTCACCATAAATCGAAATATTGTGCTAGAGCAGTGGTTCTTAACCTTTTTACTACCACGCCCCCTCTAGAACAGCTCTTTCCCTCCACGCCCCCCTTGCAACTATAGACAATTTCACTCCCAGATTTAAAAAGAAAATTACTAAGCATGAATTACATTAGTGAGATATTTGACACTGCTCTAAGCTACCAGATCTTGAATACATGGTTAGTGAGATATTTGACCACTGCTTCTTAGCTAACCATATCTTGAATACGTGGTCGAATGCTTGAGAGTGCACATCGTAAGTCCCCTTCAACGTTCAGGCAGTTTCTGTACTTGGTTTTTGATAGCAACGAGAGTGGAAAAAAAATGCAGTTTCACATAGCTATGTGGATCCAAAACATTGTTAGAATAAATGGGAATTTAAAAAAAATTGTTGCCGAAGAGCCTGATGTGAGGATCAGAGGGTAAACGGGAAGGTATTTGACCCAGAACGTCTCCAAATCCATATCTTTGAAGTCTTGAAGTCTTCTTTAGCTGTAGAGTTGAACTTCAATTCTAGGAACTCTTCTTGGACTTCATCAGCAACATCAGCTACTTCACATTGAAATGGGTTCCTGATGAATTTTCCAGGCTTCACGCTTGCATCTATATCTGGGAAGTATCTGATGAATTCTGCTTTCAAGTCACTTAGATGAGTGATTATTTGTTGCTTTAAGTCAGAGTCGAGGTTACTGTCAGCGAGAGCAGAATCCAAGTTCCTAAAACTGGCTGCATTTCCCTGCTGAACCCGACATTTCCAGAGGTCGAGTTTGGCCATGAAGGCTCGAATGGTGTCATGGTGCGTGATGATGTTGATGCTTTTGCCTTGTAGTTTAAGGTTCACAGCATTCAATGCTTCAAAATGTCCACCAGGTAAGCTTAGAGTTATCTGAAAGCTTCAGATTGGAAATTGTCATGAAGTCTGCCTTCTGCTGTGAATCTAAAAATATTGCTACTTCTTCTTCGTAGCTCATAAGCCGTCCAAGCATGTTCCTTTTGATAGCCATCGGACGTTCGTGTGAAAAAGCAAGGCTTCATGTTCGGATTCCATGCTCTTGTCATGAAAATAACCCATAAATGGAAACACTTCTTCTTATCACCTGAGGCTCGTGCCCCCCCTGGAAATCACTGACGCCCCCCTAGGGGGGCGCGCCCCCCAGGTTAAGAACCACTGTGTCTAGAGACTTCCAATTTGTTGCAAAATGAAGGTAATGATTGGAATATTACTAGAATATAAGCGTTTAGCTTACAGTTGCGTTTTTTTTACCATTTCGGTAGAGTCAAAGTTGACCGAAGGTTGAAAATTTGTCACATCATTTTTTATATGAAAATCAAAATTCAAAACTGATAAAAAAAAACGTACAACCATGGGTTGGTTTTAGTTGTATTGTGCATGAAATTGCGCACATTTCCATACATAAAACTTTATGTAACGGCTAATTTTAAAATGGTGCAAACATTACCACAATCGCATGTATGATTTTTTTCGGAAGAGTTACCACGCGGACGCAAGGAAAAAGTTTTTTCATAAATTCACCATAAATCGAAATATTGTGCTACAGACGTCCAATTTGTTGCAAAATGAAGGCAAAAAATTGGGGGGGAAATTTTTGTAAATTTATACTAAAAATATAAGAATGTTTTTCGCTTACAATTGCGTTTTTCGACCATTTTGTCGGGTAAAGAGTCAAAGTTGACCGAAGGTTGAAATTTTGGCACTTATCGTTATTCATATGAAATATCTCAAACTGATAAAAGCTACAATCATAGAGTATTTTTTTTTTTTTTTTTTTTTTTGTATTCTACATAAAAATGCGCACATTTTCATATATAATACTCCATGTAACGGCTAATTTAAAATGGTACAAAAATTATATCAAAGTGACGAAATAATTTCAGATGTGTCACGGATACTTTTTAGTGCAGCAAGAAAGAAATTCGCGCTTGCGCGCCTGCATAACGATTGTAAACAAAACAACACCTTGATCCGTGAACTCCCAGCATCCACCAAGGCGCGTGATTCAAGAGTTTTTGGCTGGTAGGCCTAAAAGTATGTCGACGTAAAATAAGTCCAGTCGGCACCCGAAAGACAAAAAATTTCCACGTAAAATGCGTTCAGTCGGCATTTAAGGGTTAAGTGCCCAGCTATTAGGTTTCCAACCAATGCGTATTAAAATATTTTCAAGTATCTCCTATTCACTACTTATATCTGTCACTGCCTGGTGTAGGTGTTCTTCTAGTACTCAGAAGTGACAATATACTTTTGTGTTCACGATCACGTTGGTACATATAGTGGAGGGGTTCCTACAGGAGGTATGCATACCCCTTGGGGGTATGAGAACCACATGATAGGGGTATGGGACTAGATCTCTGGATATTTGTATATATTTGATTTTAATGTGTCAATTTACACATGGGTACAACGATAAATTATGAATCAGAACTGTCATTCCATATTTTAAAGCAACTTAGGTACTATTTTAAATTTTCATGAATGAAATAAGTAAAATCGACTAATGTTCTTTCTTTAATCATTTATCAAATTTAACATGTATAAAGTTTAATTATTAAACTAAGTATATTAAGTTACACTGTCAACTAATGGGACTTCAGTGGACTTTTAGATAAGAAACCCAGGTATAAAGGATAGATTTATATACTTCTAGCATTGCGTTACAGTATTTACATGCAATCTGAATTTCTATGAACTCAAGATATTTACTTTCTGCATAGAGGGGTATTTCGTTCTACCTCACTACTTTTTGGTAATAATTTTGTCAATTACTGTGGTTTATATTTTGTCTTTCATTCAATGAGTGATTGATTTACAGTGCTTTTTGGTTGGCAATATATGCTGTCCTCAACTTACAGCGGGGATCAATTCCAGTGCCGCTTTCAAGTTGATTTCTGCTACAAGTGGTATTTTGTTCCTGAACAGCGCTCATGGCACTGTCTTGTGTTATTGTTTGGCAAAGGGGTTTTTACAACCACATGCCCTTGTCATCAACCACAGTTACTGGCAGCGGCCCTAGCCTTTTACTAAAATATAGACTGCAAGGCAGCAGTTTCCACAGCTCTTTTGGCAGTACGCCTAGCATTTTACTAAAACGTAAGACTGCAAGGCAGCAGTTTCCACAGCTCGGCAGTGGGCCTAGCCTTTCACTAAAAAGTAAGACTGCAATGCAGCATTTTCCACAGCTCTTGGCAGTGGCCTAGCCTTTAATAAAAACTAAGGCTGCAAACCAGCAGTTTCTGCAGCTATTGAGCAGACCTAGCCTTTAGTAAAAAGAAAGACTGCAAGGCAGCAAGCTTTCCTTTTAGTCGCCTTTTACAACAGGACCTACGGTGGTAGTATTCTTACACCCCCTACCAACAGGGTCGTGAGATTTCCGTAATCCTATGACCCAAGATGGCACCAATTATTACACTCACTAGATGACAACACTCCCCTCCCCTTCCTCTAAAGCTTCTTGACATCTGTGACAGCTCCACCGTGGCCACTCTCTACAAGTCATTAAGTTAAAAGATTGGGTTTTCCTTCATTCTTACATTTTTTTATTTATAAACTAAAACCTTACTAATTCATAATATTTTATTTTCTTTAATGAATTGATATTACAGTGAGCCCTCGCTACTTCGCGGTTCGACCATCGCGGATTCACGACTTGGCGGACTTTTTTCATTACGTATGTATATATTATAAAAGAAATATATCGCGGATTTTCCGAAATTTCTAAAATAGCCGCGATATATGAATAGACCCCAAATATTTCGTTAATTCCATTAATAATTAGTAATATCTCGCTCTTACTGATGGTTCATTGCATTACATATGACATATAATTCAGTACAGAAAGAAATAAAAACACGAAAAGAGAATGTGATCTTACGATAATTCAGTATACCGTAGTAAAAAAAATTAAATCGAACATGTAACGCAAGCTAGTATTCATTCGCTCGGAAACTAGTTCCGCATATGAGGCGTCTACTAAAAAAATTAGAAAAATAAATTCGACATAAAAAGTGTCGAAAATCATCATAACCTCAAAGGATTTTATCATAGTATGCGTTTTTTGTTTTTTTAAAAGAGTCATTAACTTGGAGCGTCGGAAGACACCTCTCTCTCTCTCTCTCTCTGATCAAATTACTGAATACGTAATCTCTCTCTTTGGATACTTGGAATTTGCGTTGTAATCTAACCAGAAACTTAGTTTTGTTATTATTACTAGAAACAAGCAATGATCTTTTCATTACTTGCGCTTTTGGATTGTTGTAAACTTTGCGCATCCAGCTAGTATTCATTCGCTCGGGAAAACTAGTTCTGAATATGAGGCGTCACTAAAAAACATAGAAAAAATAACGACATAAAAAGTGTCGAAAATCATCATAACCTCAAAATTTTTGTTGTAATCTAACCAGAAACTTATTTTTATTAATATATTGTGCTAAACTATAAAGGATTTTTATCATCGTATGCGTTTTTTAAAAGCATCGTTAACTCGGAGCATCGGAAGCGTCAGCGTCGTAACTATCATTGGCTGCACAGTAGAAAAGAACATCATCAGCTTCATCATCATCATTTTCTACTGTGCAGCAAATTCATCGCCATCATCATTCAAGTTTTTCTTCAACTTCTTTCGTTGGTGAGTACAGTAACAATCTTTATTTTTTTATACTTTAATATTCTAACATTTTAATATTTGTGCCTGTTTTAGTTTAGGGTACTGTAGTACATGCATTAAGTGTTCTGTACATTAAAGGGTGGTTTGTTAACAGTACTACGTAAAGGGATGGTTATAAGTCTGAATATACATGTTAAATAAATACGTAAATATGGTGTCCCTACTTCGCGGCGGATTTTTTCAGCTATCGCGGCCGGGTTTGGAACCTATCTACCGCGATAAACGAGGGTTCACTGTACAGGCGGTCCCCGGGTTACGACTGGGGGGTTCCGTTCTTAAGATGCGTCGTAACCCGAAAATCGTCGTAAGCCGGAACGACGTTCTTGAAAACATGTCCACAGGGAAAATTTCACTACTAATTTGCAATTTTTCTTAGGGCTTATCTCTAAAATTATCACTAATTTACTTTTTTCATGTGCAACACTGTGTATTCACAAATTACTGTATATTTTCATTAAATACAGAGAGAGAGAGAGAGAGAGAGAAAAAAAAAAAGTAACTCTTACGGTTTCAATAGATTGAAATGAGTCTGTAGGCAACTTTTTCCCCCTCCCATAAACACATATATTTCTCCAGAGAAGAGAGAAATAGAGGACTGTGCAATTATATTTGTCTGTCTATCAAATTCTTTTGCTGAGAGCGAGAGACATAAAAGGAAGAAATAGAAACACCAAATGTATGACAAGTATCTTGTGGAGAGAGAGAGAGAGAGAGAGAGAGAGAGAGAGAGAGAGAGAGAGTTGTCCTCACAGTATTTAAAAGAGAGAAATGGAATGATTATTGTATTTAAAATACTCAGATATGAATTTTGTAGTTACAGTTAATAAGTATTATTATTGGAAAATATTAATGATAAACTTATTACATACATGTCCATGAAAATGATCTCATCTCAGTAAGAGAGAGAGAGAGAGAGAGAGAGAGAATTACATAAAACCATTAAATTCGTTGCCCATTGTATGGCATTAAGCTCCGAGTGTCACTCGAGTTGAGTTAGGGAAATTGATACAGAAAAAGACAAAGGGGAGAATTTTCTTTTGAAATTAGTTATCGTATTATTACTACTTCTATTATTATTATTATTATTATCATTATTATTATTATTATTATTTGAAAATATAATTAACACATGCATCTACCATAAAAATTCTCTCATCTCAGTAAGAAAGAGGAATTATCCTTAGAAGTGAAATGGAAAGGTCATTTTCATCTCTTTAAAATACGACCATTATGAATTTTGTAATTAAAGTTTTATTATTATTATTATTATTATTATTATTATTATTATTATTAAATAACTGAAATTATCATAAAAAACATTTTACATACTAGTACCATAAAAATTCTTTCATCTCGGTAAAAGAGAGAGAGAGAGAGAGTGTTTATCTCTCTCTGTTCTCTCAAAAAATACTTATAACGCTTCCAGCGAAAGAGAGGGATTGAGTTACCACAATGACACATTATTATCTTGTGTGGCAAAAGAGAGGGAGAGAGAGAGAGGAGAGAGGGAGAGAGAGAGAGAGAGAGAGAGAGAGAGAGAGAGTTAACCTTAATTAAAAGTGACATGGATAGATTAGTACGTATTGTATTTCTTTAAAATACTATCACATATGAATTTTTTTAATTACAGTTATTATTATTATTATTATTATTATTTGAAAGTATTAAAAACAAATAGTACAAGTACATAAAAAATCTCGAGTCTCAGTAAATGAGAGAGAGAGAGAGAGAGAGAGAGAGAGAGAGAGAGAGAGAGAGAGAGAGAGAGAGAGAGGGGGGAAAAATTTCAGGACCACGTCATTTGCAACACTGCAGCTCTTCCCCAACTCTTCCCCCTCGGGCTGTCACAGAACTTGATATATCTGACAGTTTTAGTACCTGCATCTGAGGAAAAGGTTACAGAGAAGACTGGGAATTCCTTCATTCTTCCATAATTTTTAAAATATAAGCTAAAAATAAAACTTACTAATTCACTATGGTATTTTCTTTATTGAATTGATATTATTGCTGTATAAATTAATATTAATATTTGAAAATAGTAAATCATTTCTTTATCATACAAAAAACATACATCTTTGTAGTAGAGAGAGAGAGAGAGAGAGAGAGAGAGAGAGAGAGAGAGAGAGAGAGAGAGAGAGCGAGAGAGAGAGCGAGAATTATTATTTTTATGAAGATACCGAGTTACTGACAGCTATAATGAAACATTGTAATGTAATATTAAAAACAGAAGAGAATTCTAAAAAATACATATGTATTTGTTGGCTTCATGATTGCAGTCTGATTAATTTTATATTTTGAAATGTATTTAGTCATGAAAATAAACATCAAATACACTAATTAGTGATTATTTTCATCAGAAAATACAGAGAGAGAGAGGAGAGAGAGAGAGAGAGAGAGAGAGAGAGAGAGAGAGAGAGAGAGAGAGAACTGTGTTAAACTATAAAGGATTCTTATCATAGTTTGTGTTTTTTAAAAGCGTTGTAACTCGGAGCGTCGCAAGCGTCAGCGTCGTAACCTCGGAACAAGCGTCGTAACCCAGGGCGGATTTTTCCATTAATATTTAAGAAAAGCGTCGTAACCTCGGAACGTCGTAAGCCGACCCGTCGTAACCCGGGACCGCCTGTATTGCTGTTTGCATTAATATTTTTATTTTAAATTAGTAAATCATTTATTTACAATAAAAAACTACATCTCAGAGAGAGAGAGAGAGAGAGAGAGAGGAGAGAGAGAGAGAGAGAGAGAGAATTATTATTTCTATTATTTAACATCATTCAATCTTATTAAACCTTATAATATAGTATTAATATTGAAAACTAGTAATTCATTTTTGTATCAATGTATTTAAGTCATAAAAATAACATCAAAATACACTAATTAGTGAATACAGGCAGTCCCCGGGTTACGACAGGGGTTCCGTTCTTGAGGCGTTGTAACCCGAAAATTATCGTAAGCCGGAACATCATCAAAAATCCTAAGAAACCCTTACTTTAATGCCTTGGGTGCATTGAAAACTATGTAAACTGCATTCTTATTGCATTTTTTCATAAAAAACCATCAAATATTGATTATTTTATATTTTTGGTGTCATATTTCTTCTGCAAGATCAGCACTGTAGGCATCGTAACCCGGGGACTGCCTGTATTTATAAAATAAATGAATGAGACACACAAATGAGCGAGTCCTCCGTGCATCTTTTTTAGATGGGTTACGCAGAAAAATCCACGAATGAGCGAGTCCGCAAATCTCAAGAACGTGAATATGGGGGGGTTCACCGTAAGGCGTATTTTTGGTGCTGATCTGTGGATAATAACATTAAAAGAATTAGAGCTGCCAATCTCTGGTAGCAGCACTGATCTCCCGTTAACAATGCCTGTTGTTGTTGTTGTTGTTATGGATTAAGCTAAGTTTATGCCAGGACAGGCTTTGGCTAAAAAGCAACCTGTACGTCATTTGAATTATTTTTATGTGGAATGGTGATTTAAAGGATATGTGGTGAGCTTTTTATTTGTGATCTCCATGGGATATGAGGTGAAATTATATGGAATTCAAAAGTGAAAGGAAAGGTGAACAGGCAAGGTGAACAGGCAAGGTGAACAGGCGAGGTTACAAACCCCTTTAAACCCTAAAGTAAGAAGATAAAGATCGATAGCAGCGAGTCCTGGCGAGTCAGAGATAGCCAGTAAGCAGATTGAAAAATTTATCGTCGTAGAAAAACGGAAAAAAAAGGACATAAATCTATGGAGTTCAAGTACCATATTTCATTATTCGATAATAGCAAAAAAAGCGCCGATCGTTAGTAACAGGGATCGACGTAAGAAAAACAAAATATTATCAGTTTTAGAAATAGCAAAACAAAAGTTAATGCCGTCACGTGGGTTATTAATGCTATCATCACCGATTTTTGGTTATCGGTGCTCAGCCAATGATTGAAACCCTGCTTATCCATACATACATACATACACACACACATATATGTATATCTATATATATATATATATATATATATATATATATATATATATATATATATATATGATATATATATGTTAGGCAATCCTGGTTATTGGGGGGCGGGGATTCTGTTCCAAAGTCTTGACTAATAGTGGAAATCGCCATTAACCAGATTTTGGTGCCAATACTCTTTTATCAGCATCTATAAATGGAAATTGGCCATTAAGGCACTGAAAATTGCAAATTTTTCAGCACCAACAAGTGCCATGAAATGGGGGACCACTTGTATTTGTATGTAGACACACACACATATACACACATACCATACATTTCCCCATATAAGACGACCTTTAAATAAGCTGAAGGCAAAATCAAGGCAAATTTTAATGAATTTATCTCATATCTGTAGTATAGGATAACTTTCTAAATTACAAAAAACAAAAAGAAATGTTTCTTGAAGAAAAGTGAGTTACAGTTGGTCTCCCCGTATTCGCGGGGGGGGGATGAGTACCAGACCCCCCCAGTGAATAGTTAGAATCTGCAAATGTTTTTTTTTTGGAACCCCTATAAAAAACGCTAAAAACAGCCTATTTTTGTTAGTTTAAATTTTTTTTAAAAAAAACCTCAAGAAAAACCACTAAAATTTTAAATTTTTCATACTTGTTTTTTTTTTAAACCCTCTTACGTCGATTGGACGTATTAAAAAAAAAAAAAAATTTAAATTTACGTCGAGTCAAAATGTCTCCGTATGCCGATTGGACGTATTATAATACGTCGACTCAAAAAGTTTTCTTTTAAATTCGCAGAAAATACTTATAGGCTACCAGCCGAAAGAAAACTCTTGAATCACGCGCCTTGGGGATGCAGGGAGTTCACGGATCAAGGCGTTTTTTGTTGTTTACAATTGTTACACAGGCGCGCAAGCGCAAATTTCTTTCTGATTTGCACTAAAAAAGTATGTGACTCCTCAAAAATCAAAAATTCTTTCGTCACTTGACATAATTTTTGCACCATTTTAAATTATCCGTACATGGAGTATTATATATGAAAATGTGCGCAATTTTATGTGAATACAACAAAAAATATTCATGATTGTAGCTTTTATCAGTTTTAAGATATTTTCATATAAATAACGATAGAAGTGCCAAAATTTTCAACCTTTGGTCAACTTTGACTACCAAAATGGTCAAAAAACAAACGCAATTTAAGCTAAAACTCTTATATTCTAGTAATATTCAATCAATTTACCTTTATTTTGCAACAAATTGGAGGACGTCTCTAGCACAATATTTCGATTTATGGTGATTTATGAAAAAAACTTTTTTCCTTGCATCCGCCCGGTAACTCTTCCGATAAATTTTTTCATGCGTTTCCTAATGTTGCACCATTGTTTAAATTGTGCCGGTGCATAAGTTTTATATATGGGAAATGTGCGCAATTTCCTGGCACAATACACTAAACAACAACCTATGGTTTTGTAGCTTTTTTATACCGTTTTTTTGAAATATTTTTCATATAATACGATAAGTGCTAGGAATTTCCAACACTTCGTCACTTTGACTCTACCGAAATTGGTTCAAAAAAATGAAATGTAAGCTAAAACTCTTTATATTCTAGTAATTTCCAATCATTACCTTCATTTTGCAACGAATTGGAAGTTCCCTCTAGCCAGTAATGTTTTTTATTTTTGGATTTTAGGAGTTTTTGTGAAAAAAAAAAAAAAAAAAAAAAAAAATTCCTTTATTTCCGCTTCGGTAACTTTCTTCCAAAAAATCAGAAATTTTTTTGTGCAATTGTTGAAATGGTTTGCACCTTTAAAAATTAGCCTTACATAAAGTTTTAATATAGGAAATGTGCGCAATTATCTAGATCACAACAATAAATGATTTGAAGGTTTTGTAGCTTTTCCTCTCTTTTTCCGATATTTGCATATAAATCACGATAAATGAAAAACCATGTTTCGGTCAAATTTGACTCTACCAAAATAGTTTCAAAAACGAATTGTAACTAAAAATCTTACAATCTAGTCCTATACAGTCATTTATCTTTCATTTTGAAACAAATTCGAAGTGGTCTAGCACAATCATTTAGATTTATGGCGAAATTTTTTAAAAATGACTTTCTTTCCCTCCGCGCGCCGATTCAGCGCAGAAAATCTCCGAAATTGCGTACGTCCATTATTCTAATATTTGCTCCTTTCATATTAGCCGTTTTATAAGTTTCATATATGAAAATGGGCGCAAAATTTTATAAAGAATACAACAAAAAATAATTAAAGGTTGTAGTTTTTTCTTTCCAAACGAAATATTTGCATATAAAAAATATATATAATAAAATTTTTGACATTCCGTCAATTTAACTCTTCCGAATGGTTGAATCTGCCAAATTCTAATCTAAACTCTACAGTATCGTAATATTCATCATTTTTCTTCATTTAAACAAATTGGAAGTCTATAACAATATTAGATTACGCTGAATTTTTGAAAAAAATATTATTTTACGTTCGCGCGTTTACGAATTCGTGCATCATTTTGTGATATATTTTTTTCGATGTTGCTTTATCGTTTTGCAATGTATTATATCTCAAAATGATTGCAATTTAGTGTACACATACAACGAAAAGAAAAAGTAACTCGTTAGCTTTAACCGTTTTTTCGCACGCGCGATTTATATACAATTATGTATGAAAAAAATTTTTTTCGCTGGCATTATCGAATTATTAACATATGTAATGATATTTTTCCTTTTCTGATGGTTGCATAAGGAACTTCAGGCAATTACACACAACTAAGCCAAAAATGAACTCTTATTATCTTCAAAACTGAGCGCGCTGTTGATTTTTTGAAAAAATGTTTTTTCCGCTTCCGCCTCACTCCAACCGCCTCGGATACGTACGGGGTTAATAGTTTTTATCACAAAAGTACATTTTATAATGAAATTTGATAAAAAAACCAGGAATTTTTTGGATATTTCTCATAGAAAATACCGGTGAATGTGCGAATTGTCCCGAATAATGCAGGAAACGTTTCCCGAGAAAAACAGCGAATGTTTGAGTCCGCGATCCGAGAGGAGAATCTTGGGGGTCCACTGTATTTGCAAAATAAAACAGAGCAAACAATTATATTATAATAATGATGACTTAATAAAGGTTCGTTTTTGCATTACAGTGTTACTATTATCATATTGTTCCAGTATTGCAGAATATAGACACTGTCCCAGGTACTCATTTGCACTTTATATAGTTACATTCTCAAATCTCGATGTTTTTGAATATTGCTTGATATATTCATTACCATTATTTGTTAGAGGAGAGGTAATTCAGAGATAACTTTTTATCATCAAAAAAAAAAAAAAAGTTTGGGTTGAAAATGCGCACATTACTTCATTGTATAAGCATTAGGTCGTCTCTCCTCCGAATATCGACTTCCACCTGGCCCGTTAATAGTTTTTAATTCAGCCTCAGCTATAACCTGCGTTTTTAATGAACTAGTTATTCTCTCTAGAGATCTCCACTGCATGAGGGTGAACAAAAATTTTTTATATTTTCTTATGGAAGCATTCGAGAATGGCAGTTTAACCATTTTTAATGAGCTCTTATTACGCTTGATCGCTATGGTCAGCAATCACTGTTCTCAATGCACAGGGGGTTGTTTTCCAATAATGTTTTACAATAATTGCTCCATCCAGATTCCTAAAAATGGAATTTTTTTAGTAGATGATGGGTAAATCATTTAGTATTACAGTCGAAGAGAGAGAGAGAGAGAGAGAGAGAGAGAGAAGGGAGAGAGAGAGAGGAGGAGAGAGAGAATTTGTTACACTGTCTAAACTTGCAAAATTCGAATAATCGTTTTTCTGTATTAGAATATGATAATTTTTAGGCGTCCTGAGGATTATACAAGCTTTTAAAGTTTATATAGTACTATCTAAAATATAAATCTTAACTCACGTGTAATTATAATTACTAGTGAATATCATATTTTATCGTAAAAATATTATTTAAGGAATTTTAAAATCTTAAAAAGGGAAATTTTTCACTTTCTAAAACAAATATACCTTTAAAAGAAATACTCTAAAATAATATGTTCTCTTTGGATTCTATATTTTGGACAGATTTTTATTGTTTTACTGTTATTTGTGCAGTATATTTAGCAACAATAGTTATAGTGGCATGGGGTTACTCATTAGTTAACCATGTGTCAGCTAAGTTGTGACCAATTCTTAGCCATGTCATATTACTGAATTCTAAAATGGAATTCTGATAGGATATGGCCACGGGTTTAAGTTTCTTTTATTTCTCTAAATTGTTTTTAGGATGGTTTTAATCCTCTCCAGTTATTTTGCCCTTCCTTTTAACCACCGTTTACTGTTTCTAATATAATCTTCTAATGATAATATTCGCTGATATTGGGAGTGTTCTGCCTATTTTGCATAGGTCTGCTTTTTCATTGCTTCTATCCTATGTGAAGATGGGTGTCACATAATGTCACATACTTTTGCCTTTTTCATTTGATGCAATGTGTCCTAATTTCATTTAAATTTTGTTTTTTGGAGTATAAGAGCTTATTGCTTTAATTGAACTTAGTGAATCGCTAAAGATGGTTTACTCATTAACTGGTTTCCATATATAGTTGTTATGCTGTTTTTATTGTTGTGATTCGCATGACACTGATTCTATTTGCTATGTAAGGAGGCCTTGATATTATGTTTTTCCGTAAACAATGAATCCAACTCCCATATTATCTTTTGAGCCGCATCAGTCATATATATATGATTATTAATTTCATTACCTTGATATGGTTCCCGAGCTATTGTTTCATATCAGGGGATTATTTCAATCTATTAATTGGTATTGTACATAGTTTGTTATATATCTGGGGACCACTATATCAACATGGAGGCTTGTTTTGTTAAAATTATAAAATTTTATCATCATAAAGTCATTGTCATTAAAAAAAAATAATCTATTGGCCTAAACAGGGAGGATGGGTGATACTTTTTTGTATTCCAGTAACAATCTGGAGTCTTTAAAATAAATCTTTGGTTTTTACTGACTATTTACACTTGTAAAAGTGCACATCATTGTTATTTTGAAATCCTAATTAGATAGTGGCATTTTCTCCCACGTCCTACAATCACAGATGGCCGTGGATATTGACTTGAATGCACCAGTGGCTGAAACGAAGCCCAAGAGAGCACTGGATCTAGCATTTTGAGAGTAGTCTTCACTAGCAGACTATAATTGTACTGCATATTCTAATATGGTAGAAATGTAGCCTATAAAGTTTCAATAATGTTTCTCAATCCACCTCATTAAGTGTGACGCTAATTTTTTATAATATATTTAAAGCTTTCTAGGCCTTTGCTTTTGTTTATGTCTCACTGGGCCTTCCAGTCAAATGATTGTCAAAATTTAGGCCTAAAAATCTGACTTTTCTGGATACATTGGATGGGGAGGTTATCACTTTGATTTCTGAGGTCCAATGGTTGATCTTTATAAATGTTACTGCTTGTGTTTTTTTAAACCGAAAATTTAATCCAACAGATAATGCCTACTGTTGTTTTTAGTTATGATATATTGAATATTCTTTGGATGTGTGTAGTTGTTTAAAGTGGTAAGAACGGCTAAATCATCAACAATAAACCATTGTTTACAGCTTGTTGGAGCATTTTAACAACATTACTGATACCTAAATTCAATAATTATGCGACTTAGACGCGTGCCTTGGGGACCCTCTGTATTTCAAATGTTTCTGGGGATAAAACAGTTTTTCAATTTTAAAGTCCTGGAGTGTTTCTTTCTGCTTAGGAAAATTTGCGTATAACGTTGGGATTTTCCCCCTTAAATTTTTCATATAAGAATTTTAAGACTGAATATCTCCAAGTTGTATCATAAGCCTTTGAAATGTCAAAAGATGCAACAGTAATTTTTCTTTGTAACAAACCCACTTTTGATTGGAATCTTCTAGTGAGTCAATGAGGTTTAAAGTTGAATGATTTTTTTCCTACTTCCAGAAGATTTGATGCTAGAACTTTATTTTTCCTAAATACCATAAAGTTTTAATTTATTTTTACCATTTATTCCATGAAATTTACAAAGACAACTAGTTGTAATATATGTCTATAATTATTTACTGATGTTGGATATTTGCCGGTTGGGATAGGAATTACAATAGCATGTTTCCATGGCTTTGGGAGGTAGTTTTTTTCTTTTTTCCCGTAGGTGATTATAAATTTTAATAAAGTTGGTCCCTTTAACTTTTAATGCTAGATGTATAAGAAGTTCAAAGAGATATTATTCTTTCCTAGGCAGAGTTTCCTACACTTCTTTAATGTAGCATCAAATTCTTCTAATGTAAATTGAGACAATTGGTAGTTAAATTGCTTGACTCGTTTCAAAATTTAACATGTTTTTTCTTCTTTCATTTTCTAATACTAAAATGTGTCATCTAAATTCAAGCTATTACTATCGATTCTAGTGGGCGACCTATTAATATCTTGCTATTTCTTTTCAATCATGAACTCTTTTTTTCCATTATGTAATATTGGGGTTCCTACTAGGTGAAGCGACTATATTTGCCATAAATTTTTTCTAAATCTATCCCACATTTATTTAACTGTGTCACCTGAGAATTTGAGATGTAATTATTCCCAGATGATTTCCTATTACTAATACTTTTTTCCTGAATTGAGCAGATATGTTATTCAATAAGTTTGATAGACACGTAATCAACTTCATAGCTATTACTAACACTTTCCATCTTTTAATTATCTATTACTTTTTATATAATTTGTTTCATCTTTGATTTTTCTAGATCCACCATGGAAAAGGATTTTACTTTTGGCTTTACAAGTTTCATTGGTACTGATTTGTTTCCAAAATAATCACCAATCTGTAATTGAATTAAATTCATTGTGATCATTTGTACTTTGGCAGGTTTGATTAATTGATTGTGTATTAAATTATATACAAAAAATAAAATTTTTTGAATAAATTTCTATAAAAATTCTATAATATATTAATATAAAAATTTGGTTCATATACATAGTTCTTACATACGTCTATGTATAATTTAAATTGATTAAGGAGGCCCGCCCCTCATAAAATATTATAACTGCTCTATATTACAATCCTTTCCAAGAATTGTACTAGGATTAAAATTACCTAGTCTGCACGACCCCAAAGACAGGGAACCTACGTCTCAATTCAAGACTCTGGGACATTCAATCAACAAATGTTTCACAGTCAAGGGCACAGTATAATTCTGCGCAAAACGGAGGATTTTCACGGACATCAGAACCCATGGCGAGTCTTGTATGTCCAATCCTCAACTGCACAACATCCGTTGTACTTGTGTCCTTTGAACATATACGGATATGCCAAGGAGCACTGATGACGGGATACTATTGCATTTTTTGGTTATTTAAGGGCCGGCCGGAACTTCTATATATGGAGGTATAGTGCGAAAAATGCAAAAGTCATGAAAACATTCATGGAGCTTCAATATGGCATTGGAGAGACGTATATCGAAATATTTCGTCCAATTCGCTTACATTTTTCGTAGTTACAGGGTAATTAGGTTAATGTACTCAATCAGCCTAAAAACATTGATCGTACAAGAAAAATGCAATATTTTCTTCTATTCTCGTAAATTTTGATAATTATTGTCAAAGAAATTGGGAGAAAATGGCAATTTTGTAGACATTCCCCGAGTCGAGAAGGAGACTTCAGGCGCAAGCTACCGTCCGTCCTTTTAATGCGTCACAGACGTCGAGTTATTCTATACGTTTCCTTTCACGTCTGACATTCGCATGCTTTCAAGTATGTTTTATGTATGTTTCGGCAAGAATTTCATCATGCCAATGAGGGAAAAGAACAAGGGAAACTCTCGCTAACATACAGACGAAGGAAAATCGCATATATCATAATATATGCTAGTTTAGTGTAAGATAGAGGGGAGGGTTGCTTAGTACGCCCCGTCTTGCGTGAAGCACACGTCACACTGTGCCTAGGCTACGATCTTTGAGCAAAGGATCTTCAATTTATGATAATAACAAGTTTTGTTTTTTAATACCCAAAATGGAATATGAAATTCATATAATCATGATTTATTAAATTGTTCTTTGTAAAAAAGTTGTACGCCTTCGAGTTTATCTCTTGACATTCTCTTGCATTACGTTTGTTTATCTTGTTTCGGCAAGAATTTCATCATGCCAAAGAGGAACATACAAGGAAAACATCTCGCTAACATACAGAAGAAGAAAATTCGCTGTAATAAGCAGTTAGGGAGGGGAAGAGAGAATATGCGTAGGAAGGCTTGCCCCTCTTGCCTCAAGCATGGCCCTAGGCTGCGAAATATAGCAAAGGGATCATCATTTATGAATTAAATTATGATAAATAACACAGTTTTGGTTTTTATTAATACACAAAAAACAATATACTTCATATCATTTATTTATTAATATTGTCTTTATAGAAATACGAAGGAAACTTTGAACTCCCTATCTCAAATATACTTATTGACCTTCAAAATCTATCTCTCGCTTAGTTTTAAGCTATGACATTGGAATTTTGGTATATTAACTCAGAAAGACATTAATAACAATCAATAGAGCCCTTTTTTCCAATTTTTGTTTTGTATTTTTTTTTTATAATTTTTTTCTCTGATTTATATGGTTATTTTTGACCCATATTGAAATGCATATCTAGCAAACAATGACTTTTCGAGAGAAAAAAAAAACTCTCCATTTCGATTGGAGGTCTACATCAGGTCTATATATGTATATCCCATGTCTTCATATTAAAATATCAAGGAGGATATAGAATTTGAAAAATGGTTATTTTCGGGAATAAATCCGCCTCTGGCGTCACAAAAACCGAAGGTCGAGGCAAAATCATATGTGGTTTGGAGATTTCGCAAGTCACCTTATTAAGTGGTATGAATATCAAAGTCCTGTCTTAAAAAAGGGCATTATCCAGCCGGCCCCCTTAAAATATATCCTCCCACTGGGACTGCCACATTTTTTATTCTCTGACCTACTAGAGGAATACAAATCCATATGGTAGTAGGTTCTTGTGGGTTCCTGGGAGCGGGGACCTGCACTCTGCAAGTTGGTCCGCTTTCACATTCCAGCCACCCAAAACCATGAGAAGGCACCCAACAGAACTTTATTTCTTTTTAGTAAAAGCAGCATCCAATATATCTAAATAGAGAGTTTTAAAGGGTTAAAAGTTACAGCGACTGAAGAACACTTCTTGAGTTCACAATTATATAAGTAGAATTCCTTTCATTCCGCAATTAAAACTTCCTTTAAAGCCTTAAATTCCATATAAATTCCTGCTGTAAAAATCGATACAACTGAGATAGCCTGACGCTTCTCTCGACATCAGAAGCTTACACCAAAGCCGACGCCAGCATCTGAACTTGAGCCATCCTGAAAGTGCAGTGGATTTATCATGTTGCAAGTGTGTTTCTAAAAATATGACCGCATGGCCCTGCACTGGACTTGGTACAATTAAAATAATCACAAAATTTTACCTCGGAAAGTTCCAGGGGGAACTAACTGAGTAATTTTGCCTGGTAAAATCTCGATTCTTGTCATATTTTTAATTCACTGACACTACAATTTACCTCTAAGCAAATGGATGAGGTTGCTTGGGGTGACTTTCATAAAACTGCGATGCCTTTCACTTCTCATACAAAATGCTGGTAAAGACTTAGGTAGCCCTCTGAATCTATACCAGCTCGAACCAGCAGCACGCTTATAATAGAAGATCCAGTAGGCACCTCATCAGCATCTACAAGCATGACTCGCCGGGGGAGATGATTAAATGTTTCCAATACACAACCGTATTCCTCCATGATTAATTGAGTTGAGCAATTTTAAGGCTATTAGGATTTCACAGGGGGGGGGGGGGACAAAGTGGTAACATCTCACACCTCGTAACTTAATTTTTTAAAAGACTAAGGCTTTATATAATCTCACATCTGAGTTCGGTCCTGCACCCACGAAGTGTAGTACATGACTTTCAGCAAATTCACTGCTTTCAGCATTTTGCCTTAATATATTTCAGATGGGAATCCAGTCAGCTTGCTATCAAAATCAAGCCAATAACCTTGTTTCACCAACACATGGAATTCTCTGCCTATGAATGAATGCTCTGGATCGGTGGTATTTCCCCCTTATACGACAAAGTGCATAGTTACAGTTTTACTGGTGGAAAATCTAAAACCTTAACCTCAGCCACTTTACTATATATCAATGCATAGCTGAAGCAGCGTGCAGCATGCATACTTGATGCTGCTAGGAAATCGACAGGTCATCAACAAAAGGGTTTATGTTATATCTGGGGGAATTATTTTTAGAAACCCTATTGATTACCAAGGCGAACAGTTACAGGCTTGAAACACTTCCTTGTGGTACTCCTTCCTGATTGACTACATGACATTGTTTTGCTCCAACTGAACCTCAATAGTATCCTATTTTTTAAAAAGCCTAATTAAAGAGGGCAAATTGGCTTTCATGTTGCATTCCATAAAGACCCTCAAAATGCCATTTCTCAATGTTGTATCATAACCTTCTCTAGGTCAAAGAGAACAGTGATTGTGATGCTGCTTGTTGGCAAAAGCTTCACATATTGAGATTCATTTGTACCAAACATCATTTGGGAGTGCATACTCCGAAAACCACGCTGAGCAGGCGAACAGATATTTTAACTCTTTCCCAAGTACCACATCATCGTTGGTTCACCATTTTTTTTTCCATGATCTTACACAAACAGATGTTAATGCGATAGGACGCAGTTTTTCGGTTCTTGATGGATCTTTTCCGGTTTCACAAATGGCATTAATTTTAACTTCTCTCCAAAGCTTGGGGAAGATATGGTTTCTCGGTAAATTTCTGTGGGTTTAATTAGGCCTTAATATGAAAGTCTGGTATTTTCAGGGTAATGCTTATCCATTGAATATGTTATTCGTCCCAGTCCAGGAGCTGATTCATTACATTTATTAAGGCGGATTCAAATCTCTAAAGTAAAAGGAGCATTGTAATTGCTCATGTCTTAAGGTATTAAAATAAACTTCGACCTGTTTCATTATCCGTCGTTGAGCTGAATAGGGCTATCATCATTTTTCTTTGCAACATTAGCACAATGATTACATACTCATTTGCCACTAACTGGGGGTCTGCTACCTCGCAACCATTCATCTTGTGAACGGGAGGTTGAACGAAGGAGTAAACTTGCCTGCCTATTTTTCTAACTCTGCTTCCAAATAGGGTCAGAGGAGCTTTCGAATTTAGTGAAGATATGAAATATCTCAAGATTCTTTTCATGCGTTTTTTATTTCCACGAAAATTAGCTTCTCGCTGGTAGGGGGGGGGGAATTCTACACGAAATACTCACATTTTCGTCGGGCGGTATCTAGTGAAGGCCAGATCTCGTAGTTCTATGAGTTTTTCTGCATTTTACGTGTCCACCAGGAACTGGTCAGCGGATAAATTTCCGAAGTCCTAGGTATAGATTGAAGAACAGCTGAGAACATTATTGTATTCAAAAAGTAAGAGCGGTCATCTACACAGGATAAGTCTCAGCAGTCATCTATTAGCCTGGCTCCTGGCATGTTGACACATCAGCTTTACCAATGTTCCATTTTGGTGCCTTGAGATGGAGGACTTGATGCTAATCACCCACTATCGAAAATGGTCACTGGTAATTCTATCCATTTATAGTTCTCCAATTAAAGTCAATAAGACAATCATCATGCATATAGATAAAATCAATTGCGGATACGTCTGTTTGGAACATGAAAATGGTAGACTGCCCGCAGAGTTAGGATCCCCACATTTTTCTATCTTCTATGATGGAACCTAAGCCCTTCCTCTACTGATTGGTTGATGATGTCACCCCAAAGAGGATTTCTGCTATTCATAATCTCCCAAAAATAACAAAAGGGCGTGTACTGTAGAGATAAGAGATTTAAACTTCATTGGAATGGGGAAGGCCTCATTAGGTGGTAGATAAAGAGAGCATATTGGTATATTTTCTTAGCAAATGATCTGCACACACACCTATCAATTGCATGTTGATGGATACTGGGGGGGGGATTTTAAGGGAAAAAAAAACTTTTTTGTGGGTGTCATCCAACATACAAAGCGACACCACATGCTTTCCAATATTCCAATTATAGGCGGCGTGATAGGATGTAACTCAAAGTCGTGGCTGGGGCACATATTTTACCATCATTGTCTCCTGCAGAGCTATCAACAGAGACACTACTTCTGATATGATTAGCCTTAAATTTCCCATTTAAGCTCTAATCCCTGACGTTCCACTGTGAAAATTAATTGTAATTTACTTTCCTTTATGAGGCGGTTAAATTAGAGCCTCCTTTTAAGAGCTTTCAGCTTATCTGACTTGCTTCCTTATTTTCGAAGGAGACCGATTATCTATGGCTGCCTTCCCTTTTCGAGGGTTATCGTTGAAGGACACCAACAAAGCTATACTGCCTGAGAGGGTGTAGGTTGGACATTGGTGCTCCTCCAAGGATAAAGCACCATTTTTAAACGCTGGTACAGCCTCACAGTGAGGTGGAGTGGCCAGGTTACACCCCGCCACAGCCGCCATAGGGCAGAGTCCCAGAAATCACTGGTTCCTGCTTCATAGAAGCAGAAGTGCTCAAAAACCACTGGCACTGCCCTCCTAAGAGTGGGAGTGGCAAATCACTGGCACTGAGGCCTCCGAAAGGCAGGGCCGACAGGAATCACTTTGCAGCCTCCGAAGGGCAATGAGTGCCATCAATCATTTGGCACTGCCTCCAAAAGAGGCACGAGTACAGGTCGTAACTGGTTTTTTATTACATTTAGTTTTTGATTACATTGATATTTCTTCTTCGGTTGACAGCAACATCTGGAAAAGGATATTCCTGGTCCCTATGTACTGACTCACACTCGCTCCTTTGGCCTCTCAAATGTGATACACTCGTCACCCTTAATGTCTGAATTGTCTTTTTCCATGATGTATACATCGCAATATAAGTGAAGATGATGTATGATTGTCTCCACAATGCATACATCTGGCCTCCTTAATTACATATGCCATGCCTGGTTTTCACTGCATTTTAACACAAGTGCAGCTTGCCTTGTAGTTTTCTTGTTACAAGAACCCAACATATTCCAAATTCTTGACTATAAAAACATCTCCTCGTTACTTGGGATATTTGTTAACTTTAACAAAGTAACCAGCTGCTTTCACTGTCACTCGACAATCGGGTGGAATTGAAAGATAACAATTAAATTGGAAGCCGGGACTAGGACTCCATTTATCTTCTTCATTCTTTCAATTCTTATTACCCCTTCATCCCTTATTCCTCTACGAGGCCTTTCCTCAGAGTTATGTTACAAGCTGGGGTGCCATATATCATCCCCTTGATTAATTCCAAAAGCATGCACTGCACACTCTACTTTAACTCCTCCAAGGTGAGATAACCATTTTTAAGCTTTTCACTTTGCTGTTGCGAGTGCAGATTCCACTGTCAGCTTTCCTCTCCCCTCAGAAGAAATCTTAGGCTTTCGGCACAACACCTGCAATACTTTAGATACATTGACCCTCTTACGCCGAAGCCCTAAAAAATCAAAACGTCTCCCGTATGCCGAGCGGGTTTGGAGTGAGCGCGGAAGCGGAATTTTTTTTTTTTTTTTTACAAAAATCACAGCGCGCTAGTTTTCGAGATTTAAGAAGTTCATTTTTGCCCCTTTGTTTGTCATTACCTGAAGTTTAGTATGTCAACATCAAGAATGAAAAAAATATCATCAGTATCCATAATGCGATATATGGGCGGAGAAAAAACAATTCATACTAATTGTCTACAAATCGAGCTGTGCAAAAACCAGTTGCAGCCTTACGAGTTATTTTTTTTCGCTGTATTGTAACACTAAAATTCCGATCATTTTTGATGTTATAAAACATGGAAAACGATCAAAGCAACACAGAAAAAATATTTGTCACAAATCATGCATAATTTCGTAACGCGCGGAACTTAAAATGTTTTTTTTACAAAAAATTCACCGAAATCTTTTATACTTGTTCTTGAGAATTCCAATTTGTTTTCAAAATGAAGACAATGTTGAATATTACGATACTGTAAGAGGTTTAGCTTAGAATTTGCAGTTTTTGACATTTCGGAACGAGTTCAGTTGACCTGAATGTCGAAATTTTTTATATATATTATTTTTTTATATATGCAAATATTGCGAAAATGAGAAAAGCCTAACAACTTCAAATATTTTTTTTTTTATTTTGTATTTTTCATGAATTTGCGCCCGATTTTCATATATTAAACTCCTATAAAACGCCTAATATGAAAAGGAGCAATATTGGGAAATGCGACGTACGCATTTCGGAGATTTTGCGGCAGAGAATCGGCGTTGCGGAGGAGTGAAACTTATTTTTTTTAAATCACCATAATCTAAATTATTGTTCTAGAGCTTTGATTTGTTTCAAATTGAAGATAATTCCTGTATATTACTAGAATTGTAAGATTTTTAAGCTTACAATGCGTTGTTGAGGGGGGGGGATATTTCGAGAGTCAAATGATCACACGTGTTTTTTTTTCTATTTATCGTGATTTATATGCAAATTTCAAAAAAGAGAAAGCTACAACCTTCAATAATTTTTAGTTGTATTTTACATAAAATTGCGCACATTTTCATATATAACACTATGTAAAGGCTAATTTTTAATGGTGCAAACATTGCGACAATCCACGAACAATTTCTGATTTTTTTCGGAAGAGTTATCGTGCGGACGTAAAAGAAAACTTTTATTTTTTTTCATGAATTCACCATAAATCAAATATTGTGCTAGAGACTTCTCACTTCGTTGTAAAATGAAGGTAAATGATTGAATAATTACTAGAATAATTAAATTTTTTAGCTTACAATTGCGTTTTTTCGACCATTTCGGTAGATCCAAAGTTGACCGCAGGTTGAAATTATTGCGACTTTATTGTTATTTATATGAAACTTTCAAAAACTGATAAAAGCTACGCCATTGTTTGGTTTTTTTAATTTTATTGCGCATGAAATTGCGCACATTTTCATATATAAAACTTTTATGTGACGGCAAATTTTAAAATGGTGCAAAACATTTCGACAATCGCACGAACAATTTATCGGAAGAGTTCGTGCGGACGTAGGAAAAATTGTTTCATAATTCACCATAAATCGAAATATGTGCTAGAAGACGTCCAATTGTTGCAAAAATGAAGGCAAATGGTTGAAATTACTAGAATAATAACAGTTTTAAGCTTACAATTTGCGTTTTTTGGCCATTAGTAGAGTCAAATTTGGACTGAAGGTTAAATTTTGGCACTTATCGTTTTTATATTAATATATTTCAAACCTGATAAAAGCTACAATCATGATTAATTTTTTGTTGTATTTTTGCATAAAATTGCGCACCTTTTTCATATATAACACTCCTGTAACGGATTAATTTAAATGTGCAAATTATGTCTAGTGACGAAATAATTTTTGAGATGTGTCTCTGATACTTTTTTTAGTGCGATAAGAAAGAATTCGTGCTTGTGCGCCCTGAGTAACGATTGTAACAAAAAAAACGCCTTGATCCGTGAACTCCCAGCATCCCCCAAGGCGCGTGATTCAAAAGTTTTTGGGTGGTAAGGCCTATATATTTTTCCTTCGGAATTAGAAAAAACATTTTTTTTTGAGTCGACATATAATACATCCAATCGTTGTAGAGGGTTAAAAAAATGTCACAATCAGAGTCTTCAAAATTATAAATCAAATATTCATCATACGATTTTTCAACATTCCGGGTCCTATTTCGTATACTAAAATTTTTACTAAAATGTTATTGTCCCATGATACAATAAGTTTTTATCCATACTTACCTGCAGATATATACTTAGCTATAGACTCCGTCGTCCCCTGCAGAAATTCGAAATTTCGCGGCACACACTACGGTAGGTTCAGTGATCTACCGCCCCCCGCTGGTTGGTGGGAATATGGGGGGAACCATTCCCGTTTTCTCATTTAGATTTTCTCTTCCACCGTCCTCCTGAGGGGAGGGTGGGTGGGCCCATTTAATCGTATATATCTGCCAGGTAAGTACTTATAAAACTTAATTGTATCATGACAATAACATTTTATACATTCAACTTCCCTGTGACGATATATACTTAGCTGATTGGTACCTTTGGCGGAGGTTAAGAGACAGCTATTTACTATAGACAGGTAAACAACATCCGTTGTAGGTATAAAATAAAAAACCTTTGTGTTCTACCTGTGTTAGCGAAGACTTCATGCTACTGACAGAGCCTGCATCGCTTCAAGAGCCTCAGAGATGTAGTACCTCTTGCTAAAGTTCATTGATGGTCCCCTGTACAAGGGGTTCTATCCACTACTCGCCAGAACTTAGAATCTGTTGTAATGGGGTCCTTTCCACTTTTACATGACAAACACCTGCCTAATGGCATTATCAAAGAGCCACACTGATCCCGATCACCTGATCCTATCACCGGGTTAGTACTACGATTTGAAAAGTCATCCCAACATCCTTTCAACATAAACCAAAAATTTTCAAGGATCAGTCATTCACTCCCTACCCCCTCATGTATCCGCTGATACTACGGACCAAGAAGAAAACATTTCTCGTATTTTTTACTTTTACATCCTTTAAATAATGGGATGCAAATACTGAGTTGTACATTCTCCAAATATGTTGCTGCTATAATGTCCCCCCCCCCCCCCCCCCCCCCCACCCCCCCACACTCCCGACATAATTCTTACTTAAAGATAGTGAAAGTTGCAACTGCACGGTGACTTCCGTGAGCTTTAAACCCTAAGCAGCTTTAAGGAGTTCTCTTGGGCAAGTCAGGTGAGCTTCTGTTTATCACATTCCCGACAAAAAAACGCCAGTGCGTTCTTGACATAGGTTACTCTTGGGGGTTTTTTTCGTACTGCACACAGAGCTCTGGTGACATCCCCGAAGTTGTGTCTTCTTTTAGATAGAACTTCATGGCGTGACTGGGCAAAGGAACTTTCCAACTCCCACCACGAGGGGAGAGAGTTCCCCTTGGCTTCGAAACTTCTAGGCCAGGTTTAGAAGGGTTCTCATTTTTGCCCGGCATAGATGTTGAAAGACACTGCAAGAGTCTTTTTTAATCCCACCCGAGAATCTAAATCATGCAATTCACTGACCCTCTTGGCGTTGCGAGGGCCAAAAGGAATATCCACTTTCTCCATAAGACCCTAAACAAGCTTTTATCTGGAGGTTTGGAACCTGTCAGAATTCAAGAACTGAAGACCACATCCAGGATCTCTCGTAAGTGACTTACATCCTCCGTGTAAATGGGGGGAATCCAACACAAGAGGTTGCATCTTCCGTATGTACAGCCTAATCTGTCCTTTATGACATATTGTTTTAGGAAAGAAGAAATTCGCAAAAGCTCGCACTTCATGCGCTTTTTAATTCTCACTGTTTGAAGGAATCATCAAGTCACTTATATGTGCTTTAGAGATCATCACTTGTCTCAAAAGGAAACCAGGTGTTTCTTGATATGGATCTCTTCTGGATGAAAGCCTGGAGCCCTGTCTGGAGCCTCGGGGGGGGGGGGGAGCCTGGCTTGCTCCTCGTGCCCTTTCTGGCGCTTCTGCCTTTTCCGCGCATATTTGCGACAGTCTGGCACTTCTGGCGCATTGCCTGGAGCTTCGAAGCTTGTAGTCTCGAGGCTGTCTGCGATGTCCACATCGGACACTCCTTTATCTGTTTCGATTTATTCGCCTCTGTCGCATTTGCACCAGGTTGGAGGCCCAGGCTCCTTCTCCGCATCAGACAATGACAGTGTTTCCTTGGAACTGGTCTGCCTCTGGTGTTTTTTCGCCTGTTTTTTGGCAATTGGCGCCTGGCTGGCGCTACATTGTCCGAAAGTCTGAACAACACAATAGTTTAGCAGGAGACACTGTAGGAGGGTTGAAGAAAAAAACCTCCACTTTGACTTTTTGCCTCTCCGGCGAGGGGAGTGATTGTAGTCAGCTACATTCAGTAGACGATAGGATATCTAACAGTACGAGAGATTAGTCAGCTACATTCAGTAGATGATAGGATATCTAACAGTACGAGAGATAAGAGTCTTCCTCCGAGGAGGAGCCTTCGTGAGTACTTCCGTTGCTAACGAGATCTCTTCTTACATGTTGATGAGGTTTCTCGTTGCAGAATCTTCCCTATCCTTGCCCGAAGAAGGAAGGAGAAAAGGAGCCTGGAAGTCGAAGGAGACTCAGAGCTGAAAATTGGGCGGACCCCTGATTTCTTAGCTCTTATTGTATCCCTCCGAATACCTTCTGGGAAGCATTTCAAACCCTCATTGCATCCCAAAGAGTCTGTAGGCAACGTTTAAACCATTTCTTCTTCTGTAGATGAAAACGTAAGTACCCTGCCTGGACAACGAAACTTCTATCCGAAAGCGTTGAGTCAGGAATAGAGGGTTTTAGTTCTTTTGCCAGACATACTATGCTGGCAAGAACCCATTGCAGTCTCTCCATTGAATCTGATGCGAGATTCAATGCCACAAAAAAATTCACTTGTCTTCTTGGTAGTTCAGGCCAAGAGAAACAAAGAATTCCCTCATAAAAATTCTCAAAGAAGTTTGATGAGGAGCAGTTCCATCTTGTCGGAACAAGGAATCTGAGGCCCCAAAAAGATCTCATTCTAAGTACATGATATCCTACTCTTGTCGTATTGAGGTATCGTATAAGATCCCTAAGATCTTAATTCTCTGCTATCTATAATTCCCCTTGTAGAGACAGAGTATAGCCTTTTACTGCGTTCTTTGATAGCAGATATATACAAAAGTGATTCTTCCCTCTGAAAGGGAAGAAAAAACCCGCTATGTGGTTCACAGAGGTATCAGAGGACAGTTTCCTCATTCCATCTAGCACAATCTGCAGCAATTCTATGTCTTGGCCATGACTCTTGTCATTTACCTTGAAAAATCCTCTCATTCATGTCTATTTCTGGTCAGTCTGCACGCAGACAGACTCAGAGTGGAGAGGTTGTTAAGGTCCATTTATAATAGATGCTGATAGAATATCCAGACTCTTGGAAAAGCCTTCCGAAACATGCTGTGAGAAGAACGTGACCTCTGTGAATCCAACCTCTCTAAGGCCAAAATGAGGCATAAAGTATCATCCTCTCTTCCTTTGACGTACGTCCATTTATCTTAATTAATATCTGTTAAGAATTTATATCTAGGGGAAAAAAGAACTAAAGTTTATTCCTTTTTAAAACTAAAGATGGCATATATTGCTACCTCTCTTGGTTCGAGAATAAGGAAACAGTCTATAGGAAAGCCTGTTTCGTCTTCCACGTGCAAAGAGATCTATGAAGAAGACTTCTCGCATGTTTCTACAACTCTTTCCAATAAATGTTAGACAGACGTTAACAGTTATTATCGTCGCTCGAGAAGGTTCCCACGGACGTGCAACATCTTGCAGCGAACCTCTTTAAGGATCGTTACATACCGTGTCTGTGTTCCAAATAGGTTCTCTTTTGTTAACGCGAACAGGGGCGAAAAAAGAGATTCTCGATGCTCCTTGAGATATGAGAGAGCTGTGGAATTGGCCTATGTGATTAAAATAAATCACTTTTTCCTTCCTTGGGATCGACCCCTTTCCGAGTAGACGGGGAACGAAATCAGGAACGAATCTTGCCGTTACCGAGCCTGCTGTAAGAGAGGCTACTGGACTCTAAGGTTAATAACTCGCTAAATCGAGAAATTATCCTGGCTGGCGCTTCTGGCGCATTGCGCCAAGCTGGCGCTTCTGGCGCTTCTAGCGCATTGAGCCAGGCCGGCGCTTCTGGCGCCTTTTTAGATTATGTGCCACAACATCTGTGCCTCTATTATGGTACCCGGCACCGTTTCATATGTTAATTCCGTTCTTCGTAGGAAGAAACTTTTTATAGACATAATATATTCCATTCAGGGAAACAACTTCTGCTACGAAGAGAATGTTTCCCATCAGACTCATCCCTCTTCTCCTGAGCAATCTCTGTTCTCTAATAAGGTTATGCTTTCTCTTCTCGAAAGCATGAGAGCATTATATAATATCGTGCTCTGCCGTATTAGAATCCTCTATAATTCTGTTATATTGTGGTAAACAGCATTAATCTAGGAAACCTTTGTAAGGATACTAGGAATTCAGTTGTCAGCCATAGAGTTAACTTCGGTATATGCATATGACTTGACCATACCGTAGTATTAAGGTGAATTCTCTACTACAATCTTTCCTCGCCGAGGCCGAGAGAGAATGCAAAAATTTTCTATCTTCGTTCTTTTCGTCAATAAAACGAATTAGTGTTAGACGAAGGAGATCCTAATGAGAAGCACGGATCGAAGAGAATCACTCAATTTTCCTCTATCTTGTACATAAGGCCGTAATCTACGCCTGTATTACTTGAAAGAGCCTCTAACCAAATAATGAGAGCTCCTACAAGTCTTGTCCAATTCCAAACAATTGCAAAGCTCTCATTCTGAAACCGGTTTGCTGCATATATTTATAGAAACGGATGATTTAAAATCCTCTTAATAGTAATGAACTAGGAGAAGGAGGGGAGGCAGGACTCAAGAGACTCGGCGAATTCTTGCAATAAAAGGGCTGCTAAGGTCTTGTAATCTGAAAGACCTGCACCCTCATTGACTTCCTAGCTGATATTTTTTCATCTCTTGTCCCATAATGTTGGGAGAAGAGTGAGTCACCTGAGGAGAGCGCCTCTCTTCACAAGGTGAAAGGTTTTAAGCAGTACCAGCTCCATCCTGACAAGGGTTACGATCGCATGTGCGACATCTTGAGTACCTGGCAGGTGAAGGCTGATCCTGCAAAAAACGTCTCTCCAAACAAACCATCCTGACAGAGACGAAGTCGCTTATGCGACCACTAGAGTCCCTGTCATGAGAAGTTTGTTCTTGCTAGAAACTTCCCACAATCTCAGCCACATCCTGACACGGGCGACGGCCGCCTGTGCGACATCTTGCGCCCCTGTCAGGAAAAAAAACTGATCCTGTGGCAAATCTGAAAGAGGAGACTCTTGGTTAATCTCTATCTCCCAACACAAGGAAGCTGGAGATCCTGGTGCTGTAAGAATCTTATAATTCGACAGTCCTTCCCTCGTTGGAGCCTCATCTTCTGAAACTTCTCCTAGTCCGAGTAGATCAGAAGGAGACTGATCCCTTTTATCGGATAATTCTTCCGTAGACCTCACTTTCTCTGAAGGCGAAGGACTTCTAATCGGTGAGAGACTGAGTGACGTCGCAGCTCTATGTTGGAAAGCATGAGATGTTTCAGTCTCTAAAGGATATCCGCTAACTGGCGATTTTATGGCGCCTGCTAAAGGATATCCGCTATGAAGCTGTCCGTATCGATCCAATTTTCATCCTGTGTACGTCCAATGGATGGGACCTCTTGATTGGAAGTAAAACTTCCTTTCCAGGTACTCATACCCATGACGAGATTATCTTGCATATTTATGAGAATCTTCGTCGATGAATCTTCCTTCTCCTTATCCGCCGAGGGTAAGGAGGTTTAATAATAAGGGAGAAAACACTGTTTTAGGATGCCTTTCCAATAGCTATCCTTGGCAGTCTGGGACGTTCTACAGAACCTGCCGAGGGGACGCCTGAACGGTGGGGATTCTCCATAACCTCCGTACGGCTTTCGACATTCCTTCTCCTCTGGGCCTGGGAGCTTGAAAGAGGTCTAGGCCTGGGAGCGAGATGAAGCCGATCAGACACACCCTCCATTGTAAAGGGGAACACTATAATCACTTCTTACCTTTTAGTAGCTTGCTTTTTGAGCTACATCCATTTCTTCAAATTGCAGCTATGAATTTGTAGTTTCTGTGAAGTAAGAAGGTGATGAGGATGCAACACTACTAGTACTGTTAACACTATAACTACTCGTTGGTACAAGAGCTATTAAAACTTCTAAAGGAAGCGTATCTAGTTATATGCTTTTCTGACTTCCTAAAGCACGAAGTTAGTTTTATATTTCCTCAATCAAAATCTAACACTTATTACACGTATTAATGAATAAATATTAATATTTCCCTTTCTTGCAAAACTATGTAAGTGTCTACCGAAAAACTTGGTAGTTACACGTCATATATTCTTCTAAATTTTCGAAGCCAAATTCATTAAAAAGTTAATAAAAGCGTATGCCGAACCAAAGACCCATTACTTCCCTGCACAAGACAGCCTAGAAGATCGATGACGATGAAACACGAAAATCCAGTAAGGAGGTAACGCAAACATATGTTTACAATACGGGCGACAGAGAAAATCTGAATTAGAAAACGGGAATGGTTCCTATTCCCGCCACCCAGCAGCAGGGCGGTAGATCACCCTGACTACCTGTAGTGTGTGCCGCGAAATTCTAATTTCTGTCGGGGATGACGGAGTCTATAGCTAAGTATATGTAAGACATAGGGTTTTGATTAATTATATATTGTTCGTGCATTCTCTGTAACCTGTGGAATGTGGAGGACAGTGCAGAGATAACGACCTGAGAGTAGCTGATCAATGAGTTTCTAGGGATGGCGTGAGATAAAAGTGCTTAGTTTCGTCGAGTCAATGTACGACAGTTTATGAACTCTTCCCAAGTGCCTTTGTGAAACTAGATGCAGCTAGAACCGCGAGGCGCTAGCGAACGTGTGTTCGTATGTGCGTGTGCGCCTCTTTCTGTTAAAAAGCATTCATACCAAGCCTATGGGAGGGATTTTGACAGAGGGCTTCGAGTCATAGGCAAAGATGCCGTGGCATTCGCCGGGGGAGTTTTTGTGACAAAGTGTTTAGTGCCCGGTTGGGAATGGGTAAGTGTTACCTTTACTTTAGCCAAAGGGGTGGCTTGTTTGATATCTTGTAAAGATGTTCCATTTTATTAACTTGTCTTTAAACTTGTGTGTGTACTTACCAGAATGTGTTCTGTATCTTTGGCAGATGGTTCTGGATTTCTGTGGGACAGAGTTCCCAGGGAAGGTGTGACCTTTTGGGTGACTTGACAATGAGTAGTTTTAAGTTAGTCTGTGACTGGATTACTTAGTTAACCGACTTAGTTGTTGTTGTAAATAAACGTTATGTTATGATGCAACTCTCTCATTTTCATTACCTGTTAGAATAGAGGTGGAGAGAGAGAGAGAGAGAGAGAGAGAGCCTGTGTATGAAATGGGTGTGGAGGTCTGCCTTCCGTTTCGTGTCCACGCTTACCGTATGAAATACATGGAGGTTTTTCCCATGTAATAGTGGTGGCAGCGGTGGGATAATTCCCCCATATTAATAGTGGTGGCAGACGGTTAAAAAGGGGATATAGAAAGTTTTTCTTGTTTTTTTATGCCTAGGAACGCCAATGTAGAGATGGTTGGCCAGTTAGGAAATAAAAGGGGTAGAGAAAATGTCCGTCCGTGGGATGGGGGGATGAGGGAAAGATTTTCTATTAGGGTCATCAAATTTATTTTGCTCGTACCAGATTCTTCAGGGTGGGAGTCGTGAGACAAGCAACTCAGTCTAGTTCATGATTGAGTGTTGCTAGTGGTCATCTCACCGGTCGCGTTTGTATTGTGCCGACGAGATTTACGCGTTTTTACGAAGAATTTCGAGTTCCTTTTGTTCCCATTATGGAGTGGTGAGTGTTAAAGAACTATTGTTTATCAAAAAGGAGTGGGTTTTTGTTTAAATTTAAATCAGGGTTATGGGATTGGTTCAAGAGGTCAAAACAATTTTTTCTTTCCCCATAGTGAAGTGTTTTCTTTATTTGCACGTGTTTATAATAGACGTATGCATTCGTCTTTGTTTAAAACATAGGAGTGTATTTTTCTATGCATGGGAACTGTGCTTATATAAGCATATTTGGCTTAGAGACACAGAGCGGCCACAATTTTAAGGGCTCAGCATATTTCTGCAGAGAGGCGCCTTGCATTGCGAGGGGTGTACGGGCATCCCTTGGGAGGGTAGTTGCATGGGTACCACTAGCCTCACTGTGAGATAGTGCAGGGAGGGTATTGCGAGATGGGGGGATACTGCTGGCATGGCTCGGGGGAGTGTTCTGCCGCTTGACTGAGGGGTTGTTCTCAGGGGGGGAGAAATTTTTTTGTCTCAGTATGAGTGAACTTCCCCCTTTTCCTTTTTTTTTTCTTAGTGTTGGAGATGGATTTGGCCTTGACATTGAATGCTAAGATATCAGCTGATTGATAAGTTGATGAAGTGAAATGCCCGTAGAGTCTTTTTTTAAGAAAAGAGATTTTTTTTTTTTCTCTCTCTTGGATGAAGAGAAAAGGAAATAAAGAGATTTTTCTTTTCCGAAAATGAAGGAAAAAGTAGTTAACATGCACGGGATGTGTTTATAGTTCTTTGTGCCTTGAAAGACACAAATATAAGGGGGATACAGATTATTTTTTTTTTATTGTGTTGGAGAAATTACTTTGAAATGCCGATGATTGGTGTTGTATCTGTGTTGTGTGGCAATGGTGTTATGTCATGGTGTTGCATGCTGGAGAAATTGTATGTCATAAGATTTCAGCATTACTGTTGTATGCTATTTGAATTCACCTTTTGCGAGAGAATTATTGCTGTGGAGAGTTATTATTATTATTATTATTATTATAATTGTTATACTTGAGATGTGTCACGGGAGGTTTTGCCTAAGTATAATTATCATTACGGGAGAATTGTTTTACGAGAGATTTGAGATATTTCATGGGAGATTATTCAATAATTATTACAAGATAATTATTCAAGGAGATTATTACAATGAATTAATGGAGAAGTCTTGTGTTAATTATTTGTTCAGTTTTTGTAACTTTGGAGAATATTTCGTGATTCACGGGGATGAGTTTTGCTGAATCTTGATGAGTCTGGCTGAATCTTGGTGAATTGTGTGAGTTTTGCTGAGTTTTTTGCTGAATTTTTGGAGAATGGACAAGCATTAACTTTGGTGTTAATTTTTGTACTGATACTGATGATTTTGATGATAGCATTTTTTTGGTGATTTGTGATAATGATATTTCTGATACTGATTTTTTTTATACTAATACGTGGGTGTTTAATGCTATCAAGGGAGGTGAAATCTTTTGTGAGTTATGGGAAGAACTAACAACACATTGTTTTAGTTTTTTTTTCTTTTTTTTATGAGTTCAGCAGATAATTGCTTGACATCTAGTGAGTTACGGGAGATAGTTAACATGGTGCCGTTGATTTTTCTTTTCTCCTTTTTTTGAAGTTAGCCATCGCTGACACAAGTTTTTTACCATGGGTGAATTTGAATTTATTTTTTTTCTCTCCAGTTAGTGTGAATATTGTCTCAGTTCATGACTTAGAGTCATTTAAGAGAAAGTGTTCGTGTTTTAGCTATTTGATGCTATAGAGTAATATATGGGAGATTTTCTTGCATGTTTTGAATGCATACGTAATGGCACTACATTTTTTCTCTGGATATTTGTGTTCCAGAAATTGTGAGTTTTCTTGCACAATACATTAGTTGTATTTGTGACAACTTTGTGAGAGATAGGAAACTTGGTTAAGTTTTCTAGTGGCTTATGTCATAGTGCATATGGGGAAGTCTTTGCTTAGACACTGTGATTTTGGAGTTCTGTTATAATGACTTGTGGCACATTGGTGATTTTTTTTCTAGAACTTTCTAGACAGTTTTATTTTGCCGAGTTTTTTGCCCTTTTTTTAGCAGTTATGCTAAATGGAGTGAGTTTTTATAGTTTTTACTATAACATTGAGTTATTCTCTGGAGAATTGGAGTTATAATTGAAGATAATTATTGATATATTATATTTGGGGAGATAATTGGAGGTATATATTTTTTATTTTGGAGTTATATTTTGAGATATAATATATGGGAGATATATTTTTGGCCATTTTTGATATTTGCCAATAGTGGTATGAGCTATGTTTAGTTCAATTATTTTGCAGCCATCTTTGTTGCAAATGGAGACACATATTTGGAGATTATGGGGCAATATTTGGGAGTGTGTGAGTTAGATGCCTTGAGTGCACATTTTTTGGAGATATATTTTTTGGAGCCTTGTTTTGTTCCACATGGAGTTATTGTGGAAATAGAGGTAAATATTTTGTATTTGCCGAAATAGAAGGTGATTATTCTCTATTCCTGGAGTGGTGTTTTTTTTTGTTTTTTTTCTACTGACATGTGGCTTTGGAGAAATAAGAGAATAATATAAGGGGGTTGGTTATTAACCAAATGGAGGAAATATTTTTATAACCGGAGTGGTGTTATTATTGATATGATGTCTCATAATGGAGTTGGAATTAATCTTGGGCGGGTGACCTTTTTTTTGTGGTTATGGAGTTTTTTCGAGACAAGAGAAGATTTCTGAGGTTCTCTTTTTTTTTGATTTCGTGTCTATTTAGAGGCGAATGGCATTACTGCATTACGAGTTATTTGGAGATGTGTGTGCATTTTTCATGTTCACAAGTGTGTTATTCTTGGAGAAATATAATTTGGGAAAAGTCATGTTGAGAGATAAGTCTTCGAGACGAATTTTTGAACACATTAGTCCATATCCTGGAGTTAATTCTGTGAAATGTGTCAGTTAGACCTTTTTCTTGAGAATCATGAGTTTCCAAACTTATGTGTCTGACTAGACAATTTTTGTGCTGTGTTGTTTGAGCATGCGTCCGCAGGTGATTTTTCTGCGACAAGCGATGTGATGGAGCCGTGTGCTGATTCTTTTCTTCTGATGGTGACAGATCAGAATTTTTTGCAATATCTGGGAAATGTTGGCTATAGCATTTCACGAAAGCGCATGTATGAGAGTTTGCTTTCTGGCAAATTCCATAACTTTACATGGAGCATTTCTTGGGGAAAACGCGGGAGTTATTGCATATTATACATGTAATTATGTATTTTGTGATTTGGGAAATCTACTTGTGATTATCTTTTTTTTTTATTTTTTTTCATGGGGTTCCTTTTTCCTATGAGAGATATTGATTTGGGGATTGAGCTTAATAACATTTCTTTTTTGGACGGGAGATTTGATTTTACCGGGAGGTGTAATTTTTCGAGGGTTGCTATTTACGAAATGGGAGTTTGACATTAATGTCTCATTGTGATTTAATTATTGAGCAGTAAAGGGGTTTTTGCTGTTAAAAGTTGGAGATTTTTACTGATTTTGTGGGTTGTTTAGATATTAGCTTGAGAGAATATTTTTGGGTCTGGGTGTTACGTGATTCTTTTCTTTCTTGGGCTTGTTACGAATTTTTTTTTTTTCTTTTTTTTTGTGAGCACATTCGAGTTCGAAATGTGAGTGCAGAATTCCGTGGAGTTGCGGTGATTTCTGAGTTGTGTGTGTGCTGATGTGGCGAGTTTGGAGAATTGGAGTTGGAGAACTTGATGTTTTTTTCTTAGAGCTTTTGCGATAATGACTTATCATTTTTAGTAGTCATATTTAAGGGAGTTAATTGGGAGACGTTCATTTGTATTTCTGACCTTTTTGAGATCATTGTTTGATAGAAGTAGTATGTTTGGGTTAATTTTCTTAGATTGACCAAAGACCTGACTGACATACTAACGCCCAAAAGTTCACCGACCACCAGCAAGACGTCCACCAGCCGTGAGGTTGCTGCCATGTTGTCCAGGGTGATTACAAGTATTTCCACGTGTGGGGTGATCGAGAGAATTCTACAGCGTGTTTTTTGGGGATCTACAAGAACCGTGAGTCCTTCTACGATGAGGGAGGCATTCCGTCTTCTACAGTTGCTACAGTCTACTGTCTGTGCAGCTACTTGCAGACAAGCGAAGAGGATATTCAAGAATCCTAATGCAGAAAATATGGGAGAAAATGCGTTTTGTGTTTATTGGGAGATTAAAGCGTGATAAGACTTTATTTTATAATGCCAGAGACGCGCAGTTTTACTTATTTTACTTTAAGCCGGCCAATGTTTTATATTGTATAAGCAATTCTGCTAGGGGGAGCTAGCATATAGGTGCGAGGCCGAGCAATCTGTAAGACATAGGGTTTTGATTAATTATATATTGTTCGTGCATTCTCTGTAACCTGTTGGAATGTGGAGGACAGTGCAGAGATAACGACCTGAGAGTAGCTGATCAATGAGTTTCTAGGGGATGGCGTGAGATAAAAGTGCTTAGTTCGTCGAGTCATGTACGACAGTTTATGAACTCTTCCCAAAGTGCCTTTGTGAAACTAGATGCAGCTAGAACGCGAGGCGCTAGCGAACTGTGTGTTCGTATGTGCGTGTGCGCCTCTTTCTGTTAAAAGCATTCATACCCAAGCCTATGGGAGGGATTTTGACAGAGGGCTTCGAGTCATAGGCAAAGATGCCGTGGCATTCGCCGGGGAGTTTTTTGTGACAAAGTGTTTAGTGCCCGGTTGGGAATGGGTAAGTGTTACCCTTTACTTTAGCCAAAGGGGTGGCTTGTTTGATATCTTGTAAGATGTTCCATTTTATTAACTTGTCTTTAAACTTGTGTGTGTAGTACCAGAATGTGTTCTGTATCTTTGGCAGATGGTTCTGGATTTCTGTGGACAGAGTTCCCAGGGAAAGGTGTGACCTTTTGGGTGACTTGACAATGAGTAGTTTTAAGTTAGTCTGTGAGACTGGATTACTTTAGTTTAACCGACTTAGTTTGTTGTTTGTTAAATAAACGTTATGTTATGATGCAACTCTCTCATTTTCATTACCTGTTAGAATAGAGGTGGAGAGAGAGAGAGAGAAAGGAGAGAGAGAGAGCCTGTGTATGAAATGGGTGTGGAGGTCTGCCTTCCGTTTCGTGTCCACGCTTACCGTATGAAATACATGGAGGTTTTTCCCCATGTAATATATATATCTGACAGGGAAGTTGAATGTATAAAATTTCCCTTTACTCCGTACTGGAGCATCGGGTTTCAGTGTAGTTACACTGGAAGGTTTTTTGGAGTTTTCCAGAGGAAGGTTGTCATGGGAGGTTCCAGCAGTCATTAACTGTGCCGATTCACCGCCATCAAAGGGTCCAGGGTACTGGAATCTTTAGTTTTTATTTCCATAGAGATTTAAGTTTTAAAAAAATAAATAAATAAACCTGAAAACCTTAAAAAGATATCATCAGCCTTTCATGGATTTTATTCTTCCACTAATGGCACAAGTGAGAACCGACTCCCAAATGTCCGCATCCCTACCCTACCCCATAGGGGATGGCACAACATGATTAGAGTGGCCCAAGTGTAAGCCAAATCCGCTTTATATAGGACAGAGTATTACCAAATACAATCATCCCCACCCCAACCTAATCACATTATGGGCAAACCGGACAGAACGCCGAGAGTCCTATCCGCCAAAACTAGACGCCCCTGGAATCCGTGGTCCAGCCCTGCAAAAT